>NC_134461.1:92499244-92726744 GCF_047948215.1 Lycorma delicatula
AGAAATTAACCTGTTGGTTCCTATTGTAAGTTTTCCTAATAATTGGAAACTGCATGATTTTTTTATTTTCGTATGAAAAAATTATATGTTACAGGAATAGTTTAGTGGTTGTAAAGGCAGGAAAAATATTTTTAAAAACTCAATGAATTTTTTTTGTTGATTTTTCAAGTTTCTTTTGGATGTGACATATATGGTACATGTTATTAACTAAACTTATAATTTTGGTTGTGTTTCATGAAGTTAATGAAATATCTGATCGATATGCAACAAAATGAATGAAGATGTAAAACATTCGAGTAAACAGTTCATTTATTTATTCGTTGTAAAAGTACATGTGTATACCATAAAATTTTTAAAACTCACATGTAAAAAATATTCTAAAGAAATATAAACATAAAAAACTTATAAAAATTAGATTTTTAAACATCTAAAAATATTAATTTGAATAATATCATAACATCTAAAAAAAATAAAAACCAATTAGTAATTAAAAATGAGACAAGATACAAAATTGTAAAAGAGTGTGGTTCTATATAAAAACCATTACATATACTTTCTTTTTTATATATTAAAAAAATAACATCTCATATTATCTCATATATCTCATATTATTTGTAATCAAAAAATAGTGGTTGGTAGTCAAATAATGTGAAAGTAAATAATTATTAATTATTATAGGCAGGCATTAATTATACTAAGCAGGGATTACCATAGGCATATTGTACAATGCCTGGAACTATAGGATGTGACCCACCCCTTCCAGTCTGCTGACCTACTTCGGGTGAACCCTTCCCTTTCAGTCGACAACTATGATAGGCAGGGGATACCAGAGGCCTGTTCTATAATGCCTGGATCTACAGGGCATGAGCTCCCACTTTCAGTCAACGGACCTACTAGGGGCGAGCCCTCATTTCAGTCGACTCCTACAACAGGCAGGGGAAAAACTGTAGTCCTATTCTACCATACCTGGAACTACAGGGTGTAAACCTCCCTTTAAGTTGCCTTGTATGACGGGCAGGGAATACCATAGGCCTATTCTACAATGCTCGAACCTACAGGGCATGAGCCCCCCTTTTAGTCCACTAGGGATGAGCCTCCCTTTCAGTCAACTCCTATGACAGGCAGGGGAGAAACTGTAGTTCTATTCTACCATACCTGGAACTACAGGGCAAACCACCCTTTAAGTTGCCTTGTATGTTAGGCATGGAATATCGTAAGCCCATTCTAAATACCCAGAGCTACAGGGTATGAGCTTCCTTTCAGTTTCCTCCTATGACTGGCATTGAATACTTTAGGCCTATTCTACCATTTAAGTGAACATATATGTAAGAATAATTACTTTTGCACACCTTCATTTGAAAATTCTACTGCTATGATGAACTGTGGTCAATGTTCTAATAAATCAGTTTCATTTATAATCAGAACCTGCTAGAAAAATATCCCTCTGTATTACTCTTTCCATATACCCAAATGTATAATAATATTCAATTTGTTTTATACATATAAAAACATAATGTTTTCAGTCAAAAGAAAAACTTATCACATTGAAAAATTATAATCATGAAAACATAGAAAGATGATATACTGTGAAGTAATTTTTAGATATAAGATATTAATATAATATACTTCACAGAGATATTACATACAAGAGCATATTACATACATAGCATATATTACATACAGCAGCTATTTTATACGTATAAATAAAAAAGGAATAAAACAAATTTAAATTAACATCATCATATAAGAAATATTATTCTCAAAACCTTTTTTGAATATAACTAAAGTTACTCATCCTTTCATTTTAAAGAATAAACATTAAAAATAAGATACTGTCATCCTAGTCATCAAAAAAAAGAGATTGAAATATTAGTGGGTATAGAAAAGCTGTCACCTATGGTTCAAAGGTAATTGAACCAATGATTTACTATGGAGAAACAGTGGGCACTAAGTAAGTTTTAAAAACTTATTCTGTCCAAAAAACATTTAAAAAGATTCAGTCGTACAAATTAAACAAAATGTTAAACTAATTGTATTAAATTGCAATATTGTTAATTATTCTTAAAAAAGGAGGCCAAAGTATCACAAGCAGATGGAATTCTGAAATAGTAAATATCTTTGAAGATGTAACTGTTATGTTGGGTGTGCACTGAAAAATGCTGCAATTAATTCTTGGATATTAATATCAAAGAAGAGTTGATATTAAATTTTCATTAGTTAAACTTCACCAAAATGAAAATGAAGAAAGTAACAAAGAGAAGTGAAAGTAAAGGAAGTCATGAAAATGTCTGAGGGCAAAAATTGAATTTAAACATAAGCAACTCACACGTTGAAAAAAAAGTAACGGAAAACATAAATATATGATTTTTATGAAATACAAACTGGAATAAAAGAAAAAAAAATTGACGATCAAATAGATTTTTACAGAAAATTAGATTTTTACAGAAAATTATGTATGTAATCATGCTTAGGTACTTAAAAGCATCTTTTATCATTGCACACAGGTGTTTATGTAACTTAAAGGAAGACGGGAATAGTGCTATTGAATCATTAGGTTTCTGTACTGTTTCAAACAATATAGACTGTCAGCCACATCCTATATGGACACATTCTTACAATATCATGCATTCATACAAGGCATGCATTCTTACAAGAATCTGTGATTGAATTTCCAAATAATACGAGTATTATTTTTTTCCCAGAATACAGAAACTGAATGAAACAAGTATCTATTTAAAAAATCTTTTCCTCTGAACTTTGAAAAATCAAAATATATTATATAGAATTTTTTTAAGCAGGGCATTTCAAAGGTATGATGGATGATGTTGGAGTGGCTGTAAAAAGAGAAAAGCTGACATAAATGTAACTAAGAGATTTAATATTATTCCTTCAGTTTTTTGAAGGCTCAGAAAAAAAGCAAAGCTGATGAATTTGAAATTGAAGAAAATATCATATATCTGGTATGAAAAACAGCATTAATAACGTTTTTGCCCTTCATATTATTGGTATTATGCAAGTTAGATAAAATACTTAGGAGTTATGTTCAGTAGGAGGCTGTTGTGTATCAATTGCTTTGGATCATAGAATTGTGACCATCATACCTAAAGGTAATATTTCGTCCAGAATAATTTACATCTATCAAGAAAACAAATGTAACTGCTAAACAGTTAAATTATAAAAGATAATATAACCTCATCTGAGGATAATTGTCTAGATATCCTAGGTTTGAATCAAGATATGCAAGCCATCTTTCGTATGCTACAAATTTCCATCTGGGCTAATAAAATACCAGTTGAGCCAGTAATGTCATAAAAAAATTGCTTATGCATAAAAAATTGCTTGTTATGGAACTGTAACAATCTCTCTACACATCCACTCAACGATGAACTGTTGGATTTTTACTTATACCTTCATTTATAATAAAGAGGATATTAATTTGACAAAGAATGTATGTTTATTAATTATTACTAATAATATGTTATTGTTACTATTGTTAATTATGTTATATCATCCTCTATGTTAATAAATTACTTGAATTTAATCAATGTTCTGATATCTGTATATGGAAAACATGAAGTTAAAGAATAGTTTTTAAGGTTCATATCTAGAGGAAACAACTTAAAAACAATTTTTTTAATGATTTCATCAGTAAAAAATACTTAAAAAATAAATATGGCAAGTCTAAACTTGTCATTTCCTCATCGAATTTCTCATTACTTTTGTCAAATGGAAAACTTTGTTTGCATAATGGTGCATGTAGACTTGGAGTATATGGTTTACCTTTTTCTTAAGCTTTCAATTTTTTATTAGATGTTTTCTTTTTCTTGGACTGTTTTCCCTTTACCTTCATATTGTTCTCTTTTTTCTTAGCTCCTTTTGTTTTTCTTTATTGGGTCGCCCTCAGTTATTTTTTTTTTATTAGCGGTTTTATTCTCAGAATGTATTTTTCGCTAACCACCAGTCTTTTTGTCAGGAATCTTTTCAACAGCTAACTTACTCAGAGATAGTGAAGAAAGTTTACCTCCCATATCGCTTCTGGTTGATAAGCAGAAATTGATGGGATTAGATGGATAAGTGATATGTTCTCTGGCAAAGGTTCACCTCCCATATTACGTTCTTGTTAGGGAGCAGAAGTTGGTGGGACAGTATGGACAAGTGTATCCTTTGGCAAGGCTCATCTCTAGTATTATCTTCTTGTTGAGAAGTGAAAGTTGATGGGATTGGATGGACAAGCGATGTGTCTTTTAGTATATGCCCTCCTCCTGGGTCAGGTCTTTGTTCACAACTGGAAGTTTATACGACAGGTTCCAAGAATATGAGTCCTTCTTCTTCATCATCATTAGTTAAAGATAAAAAATGATGATCAGATGGATCAGGAATAATAAAAAAAATAGGTAAGATATTTCTTATTTTTTTCTGTTGTCTTCATCTTCTTCATCACTAGAAAACTGAATGTAATCTGGGTTGTTATCTTTTTCATTGCAGCAGTCTTTGCTCACATTACGTGGTGGGAACAGATCACCCATAATATTACCATCATTCACGAATTCCTTGTCCATAACTGCAACAAAATAATGAGCATTAGGGTAAATAAAGAGTGACCAATATTAATATCATTTATTTAGTGTTAGCATTTTTTTCCGACACTGGTCATTGTAGGACCATGTCAAATAGTATATTTCTGATTAGTTTCTTAGTTTCCCATACTCCTTCATTCTTTCACTGCATTCTTTCAACTTGCCTTGCTTCTTTCTTCTGACTATTTTAGAATTTTTATGTCAGATTTTCCATGTCACAGAGAAGTTTGTGTTGATCATAATGCATGATGTTTCATATGTGGTTCAACCAATAAATGGCAGTTGTAACACCTTACACACTATACCATATATGGAACATTTAAAAAAACTAAATTACGGCTATGAAAAACTGTTAATTATTTATATATTGATCATGATGTAGTAACTACATACCTTTGGGAACTCAGTAATATTTTTTTCCAACAGCAGAAGATAGCTAAATTCACTACTTTTATGTACTTGGATTTTAGAAATCACGAACTGATGTGAAACCATAACCTCAAATAGCAGATACTGTTACAGCTAGTAAGTGATTCAACCTGGTGAAGAAACAATGAACAAGCATGGCTGTCTGTTACTAAGGGATAACATGTGTTAAATGAAGTTATTCTTAATAGTTCTCAATAGAAAAAGTAAAAAATTGATTGTGTCATACATGGCACTGTATGCAGTAAAGCGTTAATTAAAAATTACATTCTCTGATGAGGCATTTTGTAAATATTTTTTATTATTTTGCCAACATAATTTTTGGGTATTGGATTTTCATTGCAGAATAATATTTTGTTTGATTTTCAGTATTTTTGTGTGAAATTTCAAGAAAACTAAATGGGAAACTTGCTTTCACATTTCAGAAATCCTTAGTTTATGTTTGGTAGAAGTTTCATTTTGTTGTTTCTCTCAATTACTTTTTTTATTTTTACAGTCACAGGTTTCTTGGATTTGTGTTAATTTTGAATGCAACTTCTTTTATGGGCAGTAGTTTTCTTCGACGTATGTAAATTCTTAATAAATATAAAACAAACAAAAAATGTAAAATAAAATAAGCTTTTGAAAAAAGTAAAATTGACCTAAAACAACTCACCGAAAGATATAAAATAATAGCTTTTGAAAACCATTAATTTTGATTTTTTGAAGTGTATATAAAACTAAGGATTATTAGATTGCTAGTTGTTTTTAATTTGGTGCCAGCTTCTAAAAATTAAAATTTGAAGAATAATTTAAAACTACTATTTTATACTTTTTGGTTGGGTTGGTTCCTTTTTAAGTGTATGTTGTGTTTGGGGGAAGTGTATGTTATGTTATGCTTTGGGGGTTATAAGTTAATATATTTGTCTTTCATATTAATTCTATCAGTGTTTATTACATTTTATAAAATTAAATAAAAATATATGTATTATTTTTTTTTGTATAATTTAGATGGTTGGAGGCACTTGTAATTTTGAAAATGAAGCTTTAGAATTTTGCCTCAGCCTATGCCATCTACTGGAATGTTTATACGATCCATATTTTACTTGGAGACATTTTTCACCATCAGTTAAAGTTCCTCTTGATAAACTCATATTCCAGCCTGCAACTCTTCATGTTGAAGTTATACCTTTTATTTATGGTAAGTTTGGCTTTCTTCTTTTCTTAAATTTTTTCCGATTTTAAATTGGTATCAACTACTGTGCTTAATAACATTAATATACTAGTTGCACACAATGTAACTGGATCTAACGTTGTTTAACTTTGATTATTCATGGGTTCAGTTTATTAATTATGGCTTTGACTACTGGTATTTTATTCTAATTTCATTCACATCCTTTAAATTCCAGAATTCTACTCTTGATACGTTCCATGTCTTGTGAGCCCATCAGATCGTAAAGCTTGCAATCTTATCATCTTATCCTGAAAACTGTTCCAAATCTTAAATCATATGTAGTCTTACAGTCACATTGATTATGCAACAATAAAGTGAATTTTTATAGCACAGTTAGTGTACTTTGTGACTTAAACATTCTATAAAGTGTAAATTTGTTAACTCTTTCTTACCTAAAATTATTTATTAGTTCAAACTTGTCTTCCAACTATTTTTTCCTAATATTTAATTTTTTTGCTAGAACTAGTTGTAAATCTAATTTTATGATCAAGTTATTTAATCTAGGTCACTTTCATCTTATATTTTAAAACAAGTTAATATGGAATTGTAAGTCCTCTGGCCATGTTTTCTTATTCTTTATAACTGATAAAAAAACCAATTTAGCTATTAATAACCTTGTTATGATCATAATAAACTGAAGAAAATGTATCTACTAATTCATCAGTTATGCAAGCAGTGTAAGATTGTTGTTTTTAGCTTAGTCAAAATTGTAAAGTTTACTCTCTTCAATTTAGACAATAACTTGCTAAAACCTATGAGCAAATTGATTGAAAATTCCTAAACCATTCAGTAAAATGTTAAGGATTAAAAAGAGTTATTATTTTTATACAAATGAAGTACTATAAAGTATATGCTTTATATATGTGAAATGGTTGTATGTATGTAATGAATAAGCATTTAGTTTTTAGACAAGATTTTATGTTATGAGTAGTGTTTTTACTAAGTTTAATGTTTTTTACTAAGAAATAAATGTGTATTTTAATTCTAAGTAACATATTTAGCAGAAGCCTTATTTTAACCCAGTTACTTATAAACGGCTTTAAAAGTCTGTAGGCTGTCTGTTGTATTTAAAAAAAAGGAGTGGTAAATTATAAAATTTGGATTCCTGTTTGGAACTGAAATTGTTTGTCTATCTTAGGCTGTGATGTTTTCAATAATATTTAGAACCTGAAATTTAAACAATAAAGGAAGACTTAAAAATAAAAAAAGTCATTAAGGAATATAGGAGGCTCCATCTGGAATCAAGGGATGTAGCCTTTGCTGAGTGGAAGGTTTCCTGAAGTCATTCCGGTCAGCTAGTAACAAAAATAAAATAAAAAATTTATTTAAAAATTAAATCATTTAAACAAAAATATAAATGAAATTTTTAAAAAATAGGTTCAATTAAAAATAATTATGTTTTACAAAAGGTTATTGTTGTGTAATTTTTTTTTTATTTCTCTAATTGTTGAACTACAAGGTGAATCAAATTTAAATGGTAATTTTGCTATTCTACACAGGAAGCAGTTCTGAGCTAGATGGCAGAGTTGGTAACCCACCGGGTTGGTCTAGTGGTGAACGCGTCTTCCCAAATCAGCTGATTTGGAAGCCGAGAGTTCCAGCGTTCAAGTCCTAGTAAAGCCAGTTATTTTTACACGGACTTGAATACTAGATCGTGGATACCGGTGTTCTTTGGTGGTTGGGTTTCAATTAACCACACATCTCAGGAACGGTCGAACTGAGAAAGTACAAGACTACTTCACTTCATTTACACTCATACATATCATCCTCATTCATCCTCTGAAGAATTATCTAAACGGTAGTTACCGGAGGCTAAACAGGAAAAAAGAGAGATGGCAGAGTTGGGGATTAATGTTCAGTGTGTTAGAGAGGGGGAACCAGCTTGGTTAGCTTTTCCATTCTGTTCTGTCATCAGTACAGCCATGAGTAAGCAAGAGGTTCTGTCATCTGTTACACAACATAAAATCATAAAGTTTTTAATTAATGAAGGGTGTTAAACCCAAGGAAATTTAAACTTGTTTAAAGGTACAGTTTGGGAATGCTGCACTGTTCCAGAACCAAGTGTATATGCAGGCCAGACAATTTAAGAGGGGACGAGAAGTGTAGAAAATGATGTTATGATTGACATCCAAAGTCGTCTCACACCTGACAACATCCATGCTGTTCAAGAGCTTATCAAAGATGATTGCCGGTTCACTATTGAAGAAATTGCATCAGAAGTAGGTATCAGTTATGGGAGTGCCCAATCCATTATCATTCATCTTGGCTTTAGAAAAATTAGTACTCGATGGGTTCCGAGATTGTTGACCAAAAATAAAAAAAAAAAAACAGGTCAGGCTGGAGATCTGTAAGAGACTTATGAATTTATTTTGGCAAGAAGGCGATGATTTTTTGATGCGCATCTTCATATGTGATGAGACATGGGTCCATCATTACACTCCTGAGGTAAAAATCACAAGTAAGGAGTGACCAAGGAAAGATGAGGGCTGCCAGTGAAGGCCAAAACCCAGCTGTTAGGTATAAAAGTTCTTGCAACAATTTTTTTTGGCTCAATCAAGCTGAGTTTTACTCATTGATTTTCTCTACAATCAACATATGGTGAATGCGGCTTACTATTGCCAGCTCTACAGTCAACAAAAACCACGGGAACAATGTGAAAACAATGAAGACATCGAAGAGTGTGCACAAATTGGTTGATGACTAATCCACAAACTTTCTATGAACAAAGAATATTCAAGCTTCCAAAGCGTTGGCAGAAGTGTGTAGATAGTGCAGGAGACTATATAGAGAAATGATGAAGATATGAATTGTTTATATTATTAATCAATAAATTTATAAAAAAAATTACTGTTTATGTTTATATTTAATTCACCCTTGTATTTTCTCAGCAATATGGTTCCCTAGCTTTGCTCTAAAAGTTTTGAGAAAATTGAATTTATTATTACTTTGAAAATAATTTTATTTTGTGTAATTAATCTGCCTTAATGATATTATATAACAGATTCTACTTTTTCAGATTATTAGTTATTTATTTTAATATTACTTACTCCTTTAATTTTGTTTTAGATTGCTTTCAAACTGATTTGGTGAATAGATATCCAATCCTTGCGATTGAGTTGTTGCATGTGTTAGGTGCAGTTGTCTCTGGAGCTGAGGTAATTTTTATTATCTTTATTAAAAATATTTAAGAAATAAAAAAAATTAATTTTGGCACAACCTCATCAATTTGTTTTAGTTATTATTATGTGATGAGTAAAAGAAAAACCTTTTAAAGGTAATTCACAAAAAAATCCTTTCTTTATATAAGTTAGTGATGATTGTGTTATGAACTTTGAATATAAGTTGTTTTTAGTAATTATTTGCATAAGTGGTTATCATCATTTATTTGTTATGATATTAAAAAAAATTCAGAAATTATTTATTAAGATTTTAAGCCAGTTATCAGAATTTTGATTTGTTGAAATAATACTCACAGAGTTGAACAGATATAGTCAAAGACTGTCAGTGATGACAACTAATTGGAATCAAGGCTAATTAAGGATATGGTTCTTATTATTAATTTATTTAATCTGATAACTGAATCTTAAAGAGAAATTATGTGCTGCTGATTTTTTATTTAAAATGTTGCTTACAATATTAAAATATAATTACCACGCAAATTAAAAAAAAAGATTTACTGAGGAAGGGTAGTGCATTATTCTGAGTTGAGGGAGTGCATATAAAATGCATTGTTTTGTAACTGAAAGAGATACATTTAATTTCTGTTTTAAACTGTTTGTCTCAGTTTTTTTATGGCTGTGATGCATGTACAGCACCTGAAATATAGGGAGGTTAGGGATAAAAGATAAAAAGTGATAGCCATTAATTTTCATTAATGGCGACTCGCATCCAGAATTTTACACACTTACTGAGTGTTATAACTTAAGCATAGAAATGCATAAATAAATTCTATATACATAAACAATTTTCGAAGTGGAATCTAAAAATCTTTTTCGACTTAATCTTCTGTAAATGAAAAACCTTAACAAGACCTAACAGTTAACATTGGTAAGTAATGGTGTTAATTAAAATATCAAGAAATCATTAAGTTGATTTTTTTTTTTTTAACTTTATATCTTCAAGAATTGAATCTGTTTTGAACGTGATGTATTTAGAATGGAATTGTGTATATGTTTCTAATCAATTTATTTTTACTTTCTGTTAAGCTGACTTAGGGATAGAATAAAACAATCTCAAACAAAATGTTTGAGCTATTACAAAATGTTTGTCGAGCTATTGAAATTTGTTCATCCAAATTGTCTTAATTATTTAGAATAAAATTTAGTTTTAAAATTTGTCTGTTAAATAACATTTTTAAAGATTATCCTCAGAAAATTTAATGGACACAGTAATCAGATTCCTGTTAAAGAATTGTCACATTAATATTCACTTTTTTAATTCTAGTTTTCGCAAGTGTTATTTTTGCAGTTTATTTTTTAATAGAGATATTTGTTTTATAGTGTTTTTTAGATGAAGTTAGGTATAGAAGGATATCATTTATAGGTTTCATTTCACTTTTTTGGTATACTTAAATATTATTTATATGAAAATATTGAAGAGAAATATTTAGGAACTGCTTATAAAAAAAATTGTATTTAGCTGTTACTGTAACTATTATTATCAAACATAAAGAAATTAAAAATAATCTTTTTTCAACTATTCTTTATCCAGAATAAGTCTGATAATTTTATTTAAATAATTCATATTAAGAAAATGCGGTATTTGTTTGTTTTACTTGATTGTGTTGTACATGAATGACTGATATTAAACAAAACTTTTTTGGGATTTATTTTGTATATTTATTAATAGTATATTTATAAATTCTCTTATTAAAATCAGCAGTGAAAGAGTTAGTTGGTCAGAATTATAATATCTAGATTATTATTAAATAATCAGCATTCTCTTTTTCTATTTATAAAATAATTTACTATATATAATGGTTGTTTTTTAATGTGTTATGTATAGGATGAAGTAATTGTTTTTGTTTTTAATACTTATTTGCTATAGTTATTAATAAAGTATCCTGTTTTATTTTCACTTGATAGCCAATCATAAAACATACACTGTGTTCTTTAGTCATAGTATTTATAATAAAAAATATCATTTTTGTACAAAGCTTTGTTATTTATGCTTATCTTTGTAGTCTTATTTACTTATAAAAAATTAGTAATTTTTTTAATAATAATAAAATATATATATATGTCTCATTTGCAGATATATTTTGTTTTCTTTCCTTATCACTTACTTATGTACGGGTAAATAAGATAAGTAGTAGTTTAAATCAGTATGATAGTCTGTATAGTTATGAAATAAAGTAAAAATGTTAAAACTTTTTTTATATTTATAATATGTAAATATCTGTCTAATTTTATTCTAGTCTACATAAAAATTTAGTTGTCTGTAAATGATTTTGTGTACACCTTATACATTGGTGTAGCACTATTATAAATTTCCTGCATTTAAACTTCCCATTGCTGCCTATATCTAACAGTCTTCTTGAACATATCTCTTGTAGTTTCTGTGATATTAAACTGCTATATAATTTAGAGTATGAAATTCATTTTAAAATTTTCTTAGTTTGTTGGTTTCGATAATCTGTGGTATAATAAGCCTTTATTTCAATGGTATATACAATTGTTTACTGTACTAAATTTTTCTTTCCATCATACCAAATATCTATTATTAGCCTATCCCCACTATTTTAAGTTTACAGTATCTATAAGTTCAGTAATGGTACTCTTTACTTCATGTTTCAGAATGATAATTGTATATCCTTTTTCTCACTTATTTCTATTTTGTTTGACTTAGATAAATAATAATGTAAAAAAATCTGATTCTGGCGTGAAATTAACGATTAAAAATATATAAATTTAAAACAATTTAATATAATTTCCTCCTTAGGTTTTTTCTTGAAGCAGTATGTATTTTTATAAGTTACTTTTAACTATTTTTCTTCTAAACTGTAGATGTAGTTTGTTTCTTCAACTGGTATCTGTTTGTATTCTTGAAATATGTATGTAGCACACAATAATAATAATATTATTTATTTTACTTGAGGTATCAGAATTAAGTTTTTAAGAACTTTACGTAAGGCTGGTATAAATAAGACCAGTGGTTGGAACAAAAATTAATGTTCTCCAATTCACACTGACTTAACAATTACCAATCAGCCGTTGTGTAGTCGCAGGAATAAATGATTTTGAAAAATATAAATGTATTATAATTGTGATGTAATAATATAATGTGAGAAATTTATGATTATGTTAAATTTGATTTGCTATTTTTCATGTTCTTTATTAAAATTTATGAAATATTTTTTGTTTTATGGAAATACGTTTGTATCTGAATGGGTGGTAATATTACTAATTGTTTGCATTAGTGAAGTTAATTACAATTTTATTATCATTGATTAATGGTGGTGGGTGTAAAGACTAATCATTGCTTTTTATTAGTGTGTTGTTGTTAACTGTTTTGCTTATTTAAAACAGTATACAATTGAGCAAATAAACTGACAAATATTTATTTACTTAATCCAGTAAATCTTATTTGATTTATATGTATCTGATGTACTCAGTTTAGTAACTGGTTTCATTTGACTGATTAGGACCATTAATAATAGAAAACTCTGATTCCAAAGTATATTTGAATTGTGTATACTTTGACAAATTATATTACACAAAACCTAGCTAGATTGTTTCAAGCTTTAAAGTATTAGTCTTTGAATTAGTTATACCGATTCTCAATGAGTAACTTTTAAAATCTTGATTTTTAAAAAATTCTTTTTAAGAATAGCTTTTTATGAATAAATAGTTTCTCCAGCACTTTCACCTTGTAGGGATGTAGGACATACTGTGAAAAAATTCTTTGATAATTTTCAGTTATTGATTAACTATTAAAATTAATTATGTCTAGCAAAATTTTTTATTGTAGTTTTTAAATTTATGTTATATATTAGGCATGCAGGGAACCATGTCAACACTGTCAAATCTCTTTTGGGTATAAACAGCTGGCTGCCTAAAAGGAATCTGGTAATATTAATCCCATTCTTTGCTACACTTGCCATTTAATAATAATAAAAATAATAAATAAAAAAGAAAAACAGTTATAATGAAAAAAAACTTCATTCATCCCCATATTTCAATTGTGGAGGTCATGTTTTTATAAAATAATAAAAAAATGGGGAAAAAATATTGTAATTTGCAGTTTAATAAATTCATTAAAAAACTATTATGAATAAACATTTAAAATGTATAACAATTTGGTTATGAATTTTACATCAAAGCCTTTGGAATCAGAACACTGAATACAGACTCTTTTTCATATTTACCTCAAAACCTCTTTTTATTAGTCTGAAAAATTTGTTTAGGCGGTCAATTAATGTAAAACATAACAGGCAAAGGTCATTTAGTAACTAAAGACACAAGTAGCTGTGGAGGTGGCAAAACAGTTCGTAAGAAGGTTATGATACTTTCAGAACAGTAAGTTGGTAACTCTGTAAACACTTTTGATCACCTATTTTAGTAAAATTGTTTTTTTATAGCCTTAAAATCTCACTCTACAGTGGTGAGAAAGAAATTGAAGTTTTCGTATTAATTGCAATTGTATGCAGTGGTCTGTTTTTTGCTTCCTGAAGATGAAAAATCAGTTAAAATTTACTCTTGTATGACAAAATAATATGGGAAAAGTTATATAAACCTCAGAAATTTTTATGAATACATAGAAAAACTTAAAGATGGTTGAACTTCAGTGACTGAAGAGCACTGTTCTGGATATCCAACTGAAAAGTATTCAACTCCAGTGTATGAAATTTGCATAGACTTTCTCATCCAAGAAGGATTTCAGTTGAGATTACAACTGAAAAATTACAAGTAAGCATTGGTACAGTTCATAAAATTATCATCAACAAGCTCAAGTACCATGAAACAAGTGCAAGATGGGTTCCAAGAGAGTTGACAGATCACCATAAGGAGACAAGACTGGGCATGTACACAAAGCTGAAACAACAGTATCAGCAGAAGGTGATGTTTTTTGTACAGTATTCTAATCTGTGATGAGACATGGGTTTACCATTATGAATCTGAATGAAAAAGACAGGTTAAACTCATATGAGTTTCATCTGTCAGGAAAAAATTCTGAACCTGACCATTAGCAGGAAAAATCATCATAACAATCTTTTGGGATTCAAAAGGCCTAGTTTTTGTTGATTTTATAGAATAACAGTGAACAACAAACAGCATATTCTACTGTGATATGTTTATTAACAAAGTGAATCCTGCAATGTTGAAAAAATGTCCTAGATCTCAGTGCAACATTCTGCTTCACAGTAATGCCCAGCCCCACACAGCTCATGTAACTTGAGAAATCATCAAAAAATTACATTGGGAAGTACTGCTTCACCCCTCCATACAGTCCTGAGTTGGCTTCATTGGATTTCCACTTATTTGGGCCACTCAGGATGCGCTAGTATTAAGAAGTTTGATTGCAATGATGCTGTTAAAGAAAATGGGCTAAATTGGCTCAGACATCAAGACAAGGAATTCTTTGCAGTAGGCATAAATAAGTTGATTCAGAGATGGGCCAAGTGTGCTGGAGATAATGTTAAAAAGTGTAAAAAAATGTTACAGCGATTAAATAAACATTTTAACTCTAAAGTAATTTGTGTCTTTAATTACTGAATTACCCACACATATATTCTTATAAAATTTTGACTGTCTACACACTTTTGACAAATATTTATTTTTATGCTTGACACCACATAATATTTAATTTGGTAGTAGCCATGTTGCGCAACATTCTTTTTCATTGTGTGTTTTATTCAGTTCTACGTGCTTGTATTTTAGATAATGATGTGCTGAAAATGGATTACTGTTTAATTTTGAAATCAGTTACATTAATTTTTTATATTCCAAATTTTCTTTTTCAATTAGAAACCTTACACATTCCTACCTTGAGAATCATATTATTTATTTACAAAACTTGATTTTTTTTAATATATATTTTAAAATACTTTTTTTAATCTCATTGATAAAATTAATCCCTAAATAAATTCATTGTTTATGGAATCTTTTACTGGGGATTCAGTCAATTCATTTTAACATCAGATATGGATTATAATGATCAGAGTTATGAGTGAGATGATAGGTGAAAAATGCCATGAAATGTGTACCCGAGATCAGCTGATGTATGAATTAGCATACTGACCATTAATCTAATTGGTCAAGCTTACTTGTTGCCATTTTATATTTTCACTTATTTTACAGCAAGTAAAGAAAGAGCTACCATATCTTTTTATTAGAAAACAGTTGATGTGTTGACAGTTTTCAATGAATCAGTTCATTATTTTGTGACATTCCCTTAAAATTGCTTAAATTGTAGTTTGCGATTGGAGAATATGAATTATTGCGATCAAATTTGTACTGTTTTAATTTTAGAGTATTTTCTATGAGGGATATCTCTAAAGTAAAGACTGCTGGGAAATTTCTCTCCTTAAGGTTGGTGATCCTGTGTTGTTCATGACCATGCTAGTACTCACTGTACTCACTGTACTCACTGCATTGTTGTCTTTAAGTTGTTGCGTTGATTATATGTGAATTATTATATTATAAAAATAATAGGAAAATCGATGTTGCTGTCGACTGTGAAATTCGTGGAGTCATAAATTTTTTTAAACCAACAGAATGTTAAGCCCGCTGAAATTCATAGGCAGTTGGATGCTGTGTACGGTGATAATGTAATGAATGAAAGAAATGTCCAAAAATGGTGTGAAAGGTGTAGAAATAACAGAATTAATGTACATGATGAAGAACGTTCGGGGAGGCCCTCAATAATCACTGAGGACTTGTTGAAATGCGTCGATGAAATCAGAAAAGATCATCGCTCAACAATTTCCAATTTGGCCCTTTTTTCCTGATGTTTTAAGAGCTGTTATTGGTCGCATTGTTCATGACCATTTAGGCTTGAAAATTTTGTGCAAGTTGGGTGCTGTATGTCATAATGGAACTTCACAAAAAAATCCGAATGGAATCTGCTTTGGAATTTTTGATGTGCTATATAGAAAAAGTTGATGAGCTCCTTAATTCAAAGGCGATGAAACATGGATTTCGTATTACACGCCAGAGAGAAAATGGCAGTCAAGTGAATGGCGTCACTCTCAGTCATGAACCAGACCAACAAAGGTCAAGCCACAGCTATTTGGATGCAAACTGATGGCCATAGTCTTTTGGAATCGGTTTGGCATACTGCTGATCAATTTCATGCCAAGTGGAACGACTGTAAATGCAGAAGCTTACTGTGAAACTCTGCGTAAGTTATGGCTCGCCATTCAAAATCAGCAATGTTGGCAGCTGATTGACGGCATCATCTTGCCGCACAATAATGCATGTTGCGGGTCGGACATGTGAGTTACTGAGAACATTTGGATAGGAAATTTACGACCATCCACCATGTAGTCCGTGCTTAGCTCCTTTTGATTACCATTTGTTTGGAAAATTGAAAGAATTTTTGAGTGGTAAGCAATTCGTGGGTGATGATGAACTTAAAAATGCTGTTAATCAATGGCCAAATGGACTGGCCGCAGAAGAATATGATGACGGTATTGAAGCTGGTATATAGCTACGATAAAAGTCTTAATTCATGTGACGATTATATAGAGAATTAGTATAAGTTATGTAGTTTAAGAGAAATAAACAATATTCATAAATTTTTCAGAATAAATATTTTTACAATGAAACGGTCTTTACTTTAGAGATAACCTCTCGTATAAAAATATAATTATGAAAATTTAAATGCTAGAATTTTTAATGTGGGTTCAACAGAATTTGGATAAGTGTAGGATATATTTTACAGAGCACCCTGCTCTTATTGGGTTCTACGGAGGGTGATGGTGATCTACAAAAAGGCGAGGGGGTGAGTGGATGACTGTGATATTTAGGTTGCACCATACACTGCATGATATAGAAGATATTATTTAACATCCTTTATATTAATGCTTTATTTATTAGCATGCAGAGCAATAATTATTTGCATGCTTTTGATTAATTTTATATTAAACTAATTTTAGTTCATATGAAAAATTTGAAAAAGATATGTTTTTTTAAAAATAATTGATGTCAATATAAAAATAAAAGTAATATATTAAAGGAAACATCTAATAACAGTTTTTTCTCAAATACTGCTCTACCACCTGAATCATTCAGGTGGCAGATTTTATAATCTCTGCTCTTTTTTCATGTTTTTACCTGACTGTGCTTGTGTATAAAAGGTTTATACATTCTTTTATATTAACTATTGTATTTATTTATATGTTCTTTACTAAAGCTGAATGATAAGCTTTTTACTTAAAACAAATAATAAATGATTTAATTTTACTCTACATATACAACTCTAGGATACAACTCTACATATTTGATTTTTTAAAACAAAATTAGCAGACTCCAGCTGCTATTTTTTTTTAAGACTTGCTATTTCTAGAGACTAAATAAGTAAAAATAGTTTCTGTGATTGGTCATTTTAATTTTTCATATATGCTCTTTGTTAAATAAATATCCTACTTGTTTCATTTTGAAATTCAACTACCTCAGAACAAGCTGTATGGTCTCACAATCTTATAAAATGCTGTTAAGTTCCAAACTACACTGGATTTAACAGCATTTAAATCTAGTTAAATTACTTTTTATGAACTATATACTGAGTGAGTTCTTCAGTTTCATCAAGGAATGTCTTCGATGTACAAGATAAATCTCTTTTAGAAATCTCTGGTGGCTCTACAATTACTTAAATTTTAATGAAACACTTAACAATATGCCTTTAGCAATTCTCTAATTTTCTTTTAATTATTGTGGGAAATTTTCTTTTCATCAAGGCTTAGTGTATTGACAGTTATTGTATGCTTAAAATGTTAACATTATTATTTTTAGTAGCGAGTTCAGTCTTATTGTTGCCTCATACCTGTTCAACTTTTTAAAACTTTTTACCAAACTGCTTTGCGATACATAAAAGTAATTTATAAATTTATCATATATTTTAATGCTACAACAATAATAAAATTAAATGTTAAAATTTATATAATTATTAAAACATAATTAAAAGATTATAAATATATAAAATTAATTAAGAAAAAATATATATTAATTAAATAAATTTATATTTGATTATAGATTTTAGTGATTATTTAATTTCAATTTAAATGGAAGCTTACATGTGACCCTGTTTTTCTTTTTTTTCTGATTAGAAATTAGATTGCAATGCAGCATATTATTTTGTTAAAATATCTATGTTATTTGTATGAATGTTCTGTTATAATACCCATTATTTCTATAATTAAGATTCTTTCTTTTGATTAGATATCATTCTATATTGTTGATTTACATAATAAATATCAGAACTATCCAAATTATTGCTAATCGTTGGGTACAATTTTCTTCAACTATAGATGTGGTGAGATAACTTTTAAAACTACTGAATTTTCACTGATCTAGTGAACAAACTGTTGGTGACAGAATGCACAAGCAGCATGCACAGATGAATGTAATGACTTGGAGCAGGGGTCTTAACCTGTTTTTATACCCTCGAGCAATATTTTTAACTTGTACTGGTTTGAAAACCACAATCCAACACAGACATTTTAATCAATTATCCAACAGTTTATGTTGTATTTAAAGGCCTAAACAGCCATCCTAAGTCAAAAGGATGTCCTTTTGCACTGTATATTGAGATGTGCATCTCAACATATACTGCTTTTGAGTTTTGGAAGATTTTCTAAATTTCTTTAACATTAACAGTGTTTACTATTTGCTTAAAAAGTTAGGTTGCTGAAAACTTGAAAGAAAACTGAGATCTGCTGATGTTGCTTAGAAAATTTGCAAGCAGTTTAAACTTGTACATTTATTAAAATCAGTTTTAATAAATCTTCACAATCTTCTTCAAGCTTTTGCTTTATTTATTTATTCATTCATTATTGAGGTTGTACAAGCTCAACAAATAATGAATGAAACAAAAGATTGATATCTGGTGTTTTATATTTTAATTCTTTTAAAGTTGTTTTACAAATACACAAGTATTTAATAAAATAAGATAAATTTTTATAACTTAACTTTATGAGCCCATGGGCCACAAAAACCTTTTAGTACACTGATAACTTAAAACCTTTCTTTTATCACCTTTTTTTTAAGACAAATCATTTCATCTTCAATTCCCTTTAATCCTTTTCCTCTGGTTGAGCATTTTATAAAATTTCTCTACCTGCCTCTATACATGAACCATTTCTCTTCCACTATACTCACCATATCCCCTCTCTTGCGCACTTCCTCCGTCACCATACTTATCCATTTCATTCTTAGTCTACCACTTGGTCTTCTACCTGTTTCCTCTGCAAGCAGCATCCTGTTTGGTAATCTTTCCTTATCTGTCCTTTCAATATGCCCAAACCACCTGAGCTTTGATCTTCCAATTGACTTGTCTAGGTTTCCCAATTTCAGTTCCTCTCTGATCTTACTGCTCCTTACTCTATCTGTTCTTGTCTTCCCTAGCATGCTTCTCTTGAATTTCATTTTTACTTCCTGTACATGACCCTTTCTACCTATCTTCCACCTGTCCAGATTTCTGCCACGTAAGTAAGAATTGACACAAAGTAGGCTTTATACAAGTATACAACCCTTACTTTGCAAAGGTACCTCCATGTTCCAGACGAGACTAATTACAATGTGACAAAATCCACTTGCCTTCTACACTCTTGTACTTACAGAAATCAATATTGATAGTTAAAATTATTTTTCTAATTTATACAAAATCACTATAAAAGATCTTTTACAAACCTACAGAAAAAGATGTTTCAAAAGTGGAAGTGCTTCATTGATGGGCTGTAGTTGATCATTACTTTGTTAAAAAAGAAATTACAGACATATCGTACTAATCACAAATTTCCCTGTAATTCCTCATAATTATATATTGAAAAATGAAAAAAATACTTTAATTTAAATTTAAAAATTTTACAAAAATGATAGAAAGGTGATAGAAAGACTCTGAGTTCATATTTGTTTTCAACATTAAAAAAAAGTATTAAAATCATGTATCGCATGTTAGGAAACAAAAATTATGTTTATCTGTGTAATTTATGTAAACTGTGAAATCTACATCGCTATAATTTTTTACAAAGGATTTTTTTAATTTTTTATTTTTTAACTTTATTAACATAATTTGTAAGCTATAAATAAACAATACTAGACAAAGATTTAAATCATATCACAGTCACATATTATGACATCATATCTAATACTGAAGAGTCAGCCTTCATGGATAAGATTAATCATGTCTGTGCAAGTCAAAACATGCAGCTGAAAACACAGCTATGTTTGTATTAAGCACTGGAATCAGGAATGAATTAATTTTATTCAGTCTTATTGCTGTCTTAAGTTTGTTAACAATGCAGTGTCATAATGCCTCGAAATTGTGTAAATGATGTCGATGCGTTTATGTTATATATGTGGTGAGTTTATTGTAAAATCAGATAGAAAAAACATTACACCTTTAATTAAAAAAGCATATCATTTGTACTTTCAGTGTAAGATTGGTGATTAGGATAAGAAGTGGTCTCCTCGTGTAGTATGCACTAATTGTTGTGTATATTTAAGAGAGTGACTGAATGGTGCATGGAAGGCTTTGCCATTTTGTGTACCTATGTTTTGGCGTGAAGCAAAGGATCATGTAACCGATTGTTACTTTTGTTTAACAAGATGTCTGGAATTTCTAAAAAAATTTAAACATACTGTAAAACATCCTTCATTGCAATCTGCAATCAGGCCTGTACCTCACAGTGAAATTATTCCAGTTCCTGAGCCACCTGTGAATGTATGTTTTGAAAGCAGCATGAAGAATCAGGCAGTACTGAAGAAGACAACAGTGATTTTGATTTTGAATTATCTTCCAGTAAGTCACATCGTATATCACAAGATGAATTAAATGACTGGTTAGGGATTTAAATTTATCAAAAAAATCAAGCTGAACTGTTAGGATCAAGACTGCAAGGTCGGAATTTACTTTAAAAAAATACAAAAATTTCAGGCTTTCGAAGCCAACAAAAAGAACTTTCTCAGTACTTTATTGATGAAAATAATTTGGTTTATTGCACAAATACTGATGAGTTTATGTTGCACTCAGGACAAGTTCACAAACCTGAGGACTGGTGCCTTTTCATAGATTCATCCAGGTATAGTTTAAAAGTGATTGTAGTATACAACGGTAACAAATATTCTTCAATACCAATCGCTTATGGTATTAATTTGAAAGAGACATATGATGTGATGAAAGACGTTCTTGAAAAAATAAATTATAAAAAACGTAGATGGAACATATGTGGTGATTTGAAAGTTATAGCTATTTTGTTAGGCATGCAGTAAGGCTATACTAAGTACATGTGTTTTCTTTGTGAATGGGACAGTCGAGATAGGAATAAACATTATTTTACCAAAGAGTGCAAGAAATGATACAACTGAACTCCAAATGGGAAAAATATTATTCATGAGCTCTTAGTTGATCCCAAAAAAATATTCTTACCCCTTTACCATATCAAGCTAGGACTAATGAAAAATTTTGTAAAAGCAATGAAGAAGGATGGTCCTGGATTTTTGTACATCAGGCAAAAATTTCCGAATATAAGTGAAGGAAAAATTAATATTTGTTGGTCCTAAAATAAGAGAGTTGGTCAAAGGTGATCTATTTAATTCAATGTTAAATAATGTAGATAGTGCAGCTTGGGCTTCATTTAAAGACGTTTGCAAAAAGTTTCTTGGCAAACAAAAATCTGACAATTACCATGATATTGTTAATCACTTCTTACTTCATACAGAGCAACGGGATCTAATATGTCTTGAAAATATATTTCCTGCACTTAGATCTGGATTTTTTTCCCGGATAACTTCAGAGATGTAAGTGACAAACATGGTGAATGTTTCCACCAAGACATATCGGTGATGGAAAGCCGCTATAAAGGGAAATGGAATACTAACATGTTAACGGATTATTGTTGGACATTAATTCAGGATGTGCCTGAGGCTATTTATAAAAGAAAAGCATCAGCAAAATCATTCTAACACAGGTATGGTCGTGCAAAATTAAAAATGTTATAGATTTTAACTATATTTTCTCTTAATTTTTTTGAAGAATAATTTATTTAAAATTAAGGGTGATAGAAAAATTATATTTACAGATCTGCAATGTACGCAAAAAACAATTCAAGAAATGGTATCACACTAGAGAAACATTAAAAACTTCTTTTTTTTTGTCTGTCAGTGTTATTAAAGGAAAATAATAAAATAGTCCATTATAAATGTTTGTTAAAAAAAAATATTTAATGATAGTGCTGTTTATTTTGATAGACTAGTAGAACCAACAGTTTATTTACAATAATAGAAATTGTTACTCTAGCACTCAAGATTAATGAGGAGGAATTTCAGAGGTATTGATATGAATATATTATAAAGTATTAAAACAATACTTAGATATTTAGGTAGTATGATGTACAGTTTCGTATAAAAAAGTTGGCAAGTTACCATTAAGATAATGATCTCCTATCAGGATTTGGTTGAATGATTTATCTTTCATTTTGTTGCTTCCACAAACTATATTTCTGGTAATGAGTTTACATTAAGAAAAATCCTCTAGCCCGCACTTTAACAAGTGACTTTATTATTTGTAAGAACAATTTATTACACCATATATTTGAACTAATAAACACAAAATTGGATGGTAACTTGCTGCGCATATCCTGTGAAAAGAAGGAGTTACATGCAGGATAGATTTCCATTGTGTTTGTATGTCTTGTTTTTTTGTTTGCTTCATAGAAAGAATATTCCTTTCTCATTATTGACCTCTCAATTCTTTCCTCCCCAATGGTTTTCTGTGAGTTTAGTCAGATTTTCATTTGCTTAGATATGTAGATATTGTTTTTGTTGATAAAAACCAATTACTTTAAGCATCATTTAGTAGCAGAGCTGTTACACTTATTTCATTTTTTTATGTTGTAAGACAAAGTAAATACATTTCAATATATCTTTGTATGTTTAAATGCATGCTTAAATTTATGCTCTAAAAAATACATATATTTATGTGAATGTACTATCTGATTCTCTTTGCATGATTGACTATGAATATTATTATACTTTTTTCTAAATATATTTATATTTGTTGAGAGATTTATAATTCATTTCTTAATTATTATAATTTTATTAATAATTGTATGGGTATGGTATGCACATTATTTTTTAGATTGTATTCTGAACAGTAATTGCTTTTAAAATGACCTTAATTGATATGTTTTATTTTTATTTGGTGTATTTTTTTATTATTAATTTAGTTATATTCTTTTTTTATTTGATATTTATTATGATTATACTTACATTTACTTTGATTTTTTTACAGTATAATGCCTTACGAAGTGTATGCCCTGCAACAGCTAGTATTGTAATGAGTGTAGTCTCATCTCCGAATAGCTCATCAGATATACGTCTGGTGGCTCTACAGGGATTTGTTACTATGATTAAAGTTTTACACAGTACTCTACCTCCTGAGGTAATCATTGTAATTCATATTATAACTGTAGTATTAATATCTATAATTATTTTATTTCAAAATGAATGGGATGTTGTCAAACGATGACAGATTTGAAAAAGGGCATATGTTAAATTGATGAACTGTAATCCTTAGAATATAGCATGTTATTATTTGATGTCAGTGGAATGAGTCCAGTCATCAATCTAATAGAATATTCACTGAAGTTACACCAATTGCTGAATTTTTTTTTACTTAATTTACATCAGAAATGCTTGGCTGAGTACCAGCATTTGGGCTAAGTGATAAAATATGCAGATCAGAGTCAGTCTCTTTCTCGTTCTTCTTCAATAATTTTTTATTAGTTCTTTCTTTTGAAATGCCGTGGCATTTAGGTCAGGCTACTGTCTGGGATCCATCTGTGGCATTATTCTAGCACCTTCAATAGCCAGCAGTATAACCATTTTATTGGAGCTTAGTGGGATAGTGACTTCTGTTCCTGTGGAACAGTTTAAAGATTCTTATTTTGGGGTTGGAATAAAGCAAAACTAGCAACTGATGTACCTGCTGGAAAAGACACACTTTATTTATCTTAAAACCGAATCTAATTTTACCAATATTTTTTTTTGTTACATAAAAATGCTACTAATGTAAAATAATATTACTCATACATAGTGTGAATAACAGTAAACATCCAAATAATAGTGAAAAGATATTTGAGTTAAATCAAACATGTTCCGAGAACATGGTGATTTTCTTTCTTATTGATTTTTATTTATTAATTTAAAAAAGTGTATTTAAAATATTATAATATGATGTGTAATGCATTCATAATAAACTAAGATTACCTTTTGTTTTTAAATTAATATACTTCATACTTTTTTACAAAATAATTAGACAATCATATTTATATTTAAATTCTGTTAAATAAACCACCTAGTACAGACAATTGAGATAAGATATATCTTACCTTAAGTTTTCATGAAAGTACTTTCACGGAATTAACCACATGTCTCAGGAATGGTTGGCCTGAGTGTGTTGAAGACTACATATTTGTCACTACAGTTAAACTACAGTGATAATTCACTAATGACTTTAATTGTTGATGTGACTGTATTAAAAAAATAAAAAATAAATAAATAATGTTTACTAAATCACAATGTATTTTTTGCTCACTAAAGCATATTTAAAAAAAAATTATGTAAAATTTGATTGATTGTCTTCATATTAAATACATGTAGGAACACATTGAATAAATGCAAGTGAATAGTATAAAGTAAAAAAAAGCAACTATGCGGCTAGTGTTTAAGGGTGAATAATAACTGTACTAGAGCTACTCAGTAAAAATATCTGTGTTTGGATCACTCTTCTACACATCCAAGAAATTGAAATAAGTTTCCAAATTAATTTACATTTTAAATGACTATAAGAATTCCACTTGATCTGAATGCTTCAATTTTCTTGCAGAGATAACTTTTTACTTTTTTTAGTGTTTGTAAAATTTCTTTGTAGCAGCTTCACTGATATATTATTAATTGGTGTTTTTCTTTCTACAGCGGCAGATAGAAATTTCAACATTAATGGATCTTTTCAAGGAATCATTTTCAAAAATGTTAACAGAAGAGTGGAAAAATAAATTTAGTGAAGAAAATCAGATTTTAGTTTTGTTAACACAAATGGTTAACACTGTTCGTTCATTATTAACAATGTCTTCACTTGGCCTTTATTCTCTTCACCAGTACATTGTCAACTCAAATGTTATTGATAATTTGTTGAACGCATTAGATTTTGTCTCTAAACTGGTTAGTATAATCTGTGTAATGATTAACAATTATTTGCTTATTAAGAAAATTATCAGCAAGAACAGATTTTTCAAAAATAGGTTATAATGTTTGATTACTGTAAAAATTGCAGAATTTTGTTTAAAACTTAATATAATTTTATAATGCTTAAGAACTTTATATAAACATTTTCCTTAGGTCTTCAAAATATATCATTTAAGAGGAAAGTGTTTTCATAAAGGAATACTTTCATATTAATAATGAGGATGTTAATTTTTGAAATTTCATCCATCTTAGGTAATTAAAAGCACAATAACAAAATAATCTTTTTTTTTCATTTTGACTGATGCCTTTCATAGTAGCTGAAATCACTTTTATTTCTTCATATTAGCTTGTTCATTAATTTTTTAGATTTACAAAGTAAAAATGTGTTAAATATATTGTAATTGTAAAAAAATTACAATATATATATATATATATTAAAATATATAATATATTTA
This sequence comes from Lycorma delicatula, assembly GCF_047948215.1. Taxonomy (NCBI): domain Eukaryota; kingdom Metazoa; phylum Arthropoda; class Insecta; order Hemiptera; family Fulgoridae; genus Lycorma; species Lycorma delicatula. The sequence continues at coordinate 92,525,322 of NC_134461.1, forward strand.
ACCTCAGTTTAATAGAAATAAAATAAATTACTAAAATTATGTGGCATTTTTGTTTATTAGTGAAATCTCCACAAGGTGAGGTGTAGCAAATACTGCTAAAATGCAAAAAAGTATTAAATGCAAACACTTCTGGAACATAGTCATTTTGTTAATAAAAGAATAATTATTATTATGTTAATAAAAGAATAATAGATTAATTAGATGTTAGTAGCATTTTATGATTATGCTGGAATTTTTTTGTACCCGAAATAATGTAGGAGTTCCATATAATCATGAATGCTCTACAAAATATATTAAAAAAACATTTATTTTTATATCCTACCAGCAGTTTTCTAAAAATTATTACTAAATCATTGTTTTTTTTAAAATAATAATCTTCAAAATATTAATTTTAAAAAACTGTTCTCATCATCATAAGGAGACGATAAATATTTTATATTTTATCTATATATATATATAAATGAATGGACTGCTATATTTTTATAGTTATTAATACCTGTTATAACAATTTTATGTAAAATGAATTATGTTTTCAATTAAAAGCAGTTACAATAGTTAATTGCCATTTTATAAATATTTATCATTTGGACTTTATACTGATGCAGTGTTTTACTCTTACTAAATGTTATACGTGTGGATAGACTTATTCTCTTAGATATTTATAGAAAATTCCTGATCAGTCTGAATCTTTTTTAAGTTTCATTTTTACTTCCTTGTATGATGTAAAGGAAGTATTGTAATCGCGAAAAATTTTGGTTTTCAGATTTCAACAGAAATATAAATTTTGACCATCCCTGAATCCATTTTGTCTTGTTTCAGCATGACGTCTGTACATACAGACATCAAAACAGATGTAGAATGTTGAAATTTTGTATTTAGAACTGCTGTAACATCTAGTTGTACACCTTCCCTTTTGTTGCAATCGACTGTGCCAAAAATGTGTATATAGTCGGATTTCTAAATAAAGTGGAGTTTCAACATTGAAACATTTGGATTTTGGACATTTTCGTAACTGCAATAATAAGCCCTCATTGAGAGCTTTTCAATGATATATCATAAGTGGTACTTATTTTCATTGGTTCCAGAGTTATAGCCAAATAAATTTTAATTAATGAAATATTTGGATCTTATAAGGGGAAGGTACATTGGTTCGAATCCAACTTCATATACATATGTTTCTTTTTAACTTTTTTTAAAAAATTTAAATACATTGATTTATTAATAATTATTAACTTTTGAGTGTCAAAGAATTTTTTACAATAAATAATAATTCAGTAATAAAAATACAAAAAGGAAATATGAAAAAAATCAGTAGTTAGTGAAATAAATTTTGATGTACTTTTCATTTTAATTCAAAATTTTTACATTTTGAATTTTTAGAGGTTAATAATTATTAATAAATCAATATATTTAAATTAAAAAAAAAAAATTTAAAAAAAATATATATATATGAAGGTCGGATTCAAACCAATGTGAACATGGTTATGGATCCAACACGTTCTCACTTACACCACATTTCTACTTGAGCGACATGAAACAAAATTAATATATAAACTAATATAAAATGCTAAGGAAATTTTTAGGACCATTTTTCTCGAGTATAATTGAATATTTTGTGCTAATATTTTCTGATGAAGACACGTGAATTCCATGCCTTCCCCTAGTTAGCTACATTAATATGGATCTTAGGTGACTTACAATGATTTAACTTTTCATAGAGAAAGGTCTGAAAGGAAAATAACTGTAGTTATTTTCTTTCAGAATTAGAAATAATTTGCTTATGAAAAACAATTATTTTTTAAACATTAAGCATGATCTTTGTATATTAGAATAATTTAGGATTGTATCTAACTTTCAAGTGAAATAAGTTTAAATGCAGTGCAGCAAAAAATGCATACATGTAATTTAATGGGTGTACAAGGAAGTCATGTGGTATCCACATCAGATTTTTTGTGATGTGGTGAGTACTCCTGATTGTTCAAAAAAAAAATTATATGTTTATTCAATATAACTTTTATCCATCCAAATGTGAGTTTATTGTTAGTTATTGATTTTTATTCACCTTAAAATTTGAATTATTTCTTACATTACTTTCATTGCAGTAGTAAACTACAGCGCATACATGTATATTCATTAAATAAAAAATTAATTATATTTATTTTTTTTTTAATTTCAGCCATCAAATATTGAGAAATCTAATTTTATTACTGCATGTGTAAAAGCTATATCAGCTATTGCTACTGGTGCACATATAGGAAAGGTAAATTATAATAATTATTTCTTTAAAAAGTGATTTAAATAATCAAAATAATTTATAAAAAATACTATTTGTTAATAAATTAGACTGTAAAATATTTTATTTTCATATAAGTTCATTGAAAAATAGTTAAAAGTTTTCTATTTTATTTTTTTTATTCTTCTCATTAGTTCTAGTTTAATTTCTGTCTACCCACAATATTTTCAAAATCCTCTTGATATGTATTGCCATTGAAGGGAATGGGTGCCTGTACCAAATTTTAATAACCAGTAAACTCATTCATCATTTGCAATCTGTCAGATTGTGATGTATGGTCTTTTAATTTTACCATAGAATATCTTCTTCCATCCTCATTAGTAGTAATGAAGTAATTTTTGAACCACTTTTCTGCCTAAGAGTAATATTTTTCCCCATGCTGTTTTAATTCTTTGCCTAACTTTTTTTTTTGCTTGATATTGCCACATCAGCTCAAAGGTTTTGTGTGGGATGTGGAAATGGAACTTTTTAGCGCATGAAAAGTACCATACCTGACTGGGATTTGAACCTGGGACCTCCAGATGAAAGGCCAAGATGCTATCACTCTGCCATGGAGATTGGTACTTTGATATGGATAGTAATTTTATTTTTCATGTAAGTGAAATTGAATGATTACTTTGAGAAAGTCGATCTTTTACTATATGTCTGTAAGTTATCTTTTATAGATATAGTGATTCCCACAACCAATAGTTGAGGTTGACTTGGAATTTAACCATCTACAACTACCAGATCTGTTTCATCTGAGTTTAAAAAAAATGAAGTTTGATCTATGTTTCCATATGTCCTGATTTTATTATTTTATACAAGTCAGTGCCATGACATTGAAACTTTTCTTTACAATTATGTGGTAAACTTTTGAGCTAAGGATCTAAGATATTGCAACAAATGAAACTTTTTATTCATTATTCCTGTTTATTTTCTTTTTAATATTATTTTAAATTATTTTTTCCATATCCATTAATTGATGAGTTGTAGTGAATTTAGTCATTGATTCACCCGGCAGATTAGTCGGGTGAAACTTAGTGGTTAACTAAGTGGAAACTATAGTGGTTAAACTTATCATAACAAAATCAGCTGAGATTTGAAGTCAAGAGTTCTAAGGTTTGAGTCCTTGTAAAGGCAGTTGCTTTTATGTGGTTTTGAATGCTAGACTGTTGATACTCGTATTCTTTGGTGGTTGGGTTTCAATTAACCTCAACTTTTATGTTCAGGGAAAAGGATTCCATACGTCAGAAAGCATCACATGAAAATACGTCATTGACTCATCCAACTATCATTTACTTAAACATCCCCATAAAAAAATGTTTTTGGGTTGTTTCACATTTGAAGGCTCTTGTTCACTACTTCCTGTAGATGGTATGTTGAAAAGTGTTGGATATCACTTTAGGACACAACTTCAAAACAGATTCTCACAAGGCAACGGAGTGTTCCAATGAGGTTTGACACCATGCCATATTACCAAAAAGGTGGAACAAGTTTTTGGAGAACAAAACATTAAAATGCTGCTGTGGCCAGTCAACTCCCCAGACTTAAACCCAATTGAAAATCTTTGGGCAATAGTCAAAAAATGACTCCTAAAAATGAATTGTGCCACAAAAATTGACCTCATTAAAGCAATAATATCAGTATGGTTTCATGATAAAGAAATAAAAAAAAAATGTAGTATTCTTGTTAAATTGATGCCAAATTGTGTAAGTAAAGTTATTAAGAATGAAGGTGCACATATTATTACTAGATATTCACAAATTGTACAGCTATGATCTTTTTTCTAATTAAAATTAATTTTTATTAAATAATGGATTAATATTCGAATTAATTTGCATGCTACTGTGTGATAAATAATATTTTATTACGTGCTACCATAGGCATATAACTCATAAAAGTTTTTATGAGTTACACATTATGCATTAATATCAATAATGTGCAAATTAAGTTATAAATTTAAACATATTTTACAGCTGTTGATATTGCAGTTATGTTGATTGAACAATTTTTTTTTTTTTTTAATTTTTACTATTCTTAATTAAGTCATATTTATTTATTAACTGTGATTACCAATTTTTGATAATTTATTCATTAGGAACGTACACAGAAAATGAATTGGCGTGACAGATTGTTTTCATCATTGTATTCATTTGGTAACCCTAGCAGAACTGTATTAGAAGCTTTAATTATGATGGTAAACGATGCTGATGTCATGCCAGAGTCTAAATTAAAGGTAACCATATGTGATAAAATATTTAATTTTTAATTGTCATACTTTGTCAGAAAAAATATTAAAACTTATAGAAAGATCAAAATTTTATGTACGTTTATACTTATTAGTGCATAGTAATGCATTACTATGGCTATTATTAGCCATTTTGTAATTAACATTAGTTTTATGATAATAAATCATAGGTTGAAGCCCTCTTTGTTATAATAGGAAGAAAAACTCTCTGCTCCTCTACTTAGATATTAGAATTTAAAGAAGGATTTTTTTTATTCTGACAAGACCAGCAAAGACTTATATAAACATAGTGTTTTATTAATTATTCATTTTGATTCTCAATTTTGTCTTGAGATTAAAATCAGCTTCCTTGAACAAACTGCTTTCTTTTTCCATAAAACTCTTGCAAGTTAAGTTGAAGTCATATCTACGTATTCATCTTCTAAAAAAATGTATAATCCTATCAGTAAAAACTATTTCTATGAATTCCTTTTATTCTATCTATATTTGGGTATTTTTATTGGTAGAATAATGTCCTTGAAATTTACATTGTACAATGTTGCCTATTTTTTTGAGATGGTAAAATTAATCAAACCTCTGCGTTACATTAAAATTTCAAATGATTTATTTTTTCCTTAATTTTCCTTCTTTTTATTTGTTTCTTATTCCTCCTTGAATTTGTCAATCCATAAACACCACCTTCTTTGCAGTTGCTTATCCAATCTGTTTGTTAGTTCTGGTTATGATCTCAATAGTTCAGTTTTATTGGCCAAAAATTATGTCACAAAGTATATTAAAAAGAATAAAATCTTTATATTTGAAGGAAAGGCACTAATTTGAAAGTGTTTAATAATATCTTAGAATAATTTTCCACTGTATAATATATTGGTTACAATATATCCTTGTGTGATCATAATGTTCTCCATCTATGTACTCATTCTAACTATCATTAATATATTTTTTTTTATATACAGTTCATTATATTCTTCTTTTACTAATAAATAATTAGTTGGAAATATATGATTTTGAAAAATTTCTGATCTATGCATTTTGTCTTGGCTTCTTATAGCGCTGCTAATGATACCAGACAGATCAAATCAGTTTTCTACTGATTATCATATATAATTTACAATGATTTTGGACCTTGATATTTATAACAAACAAATTTATTTTGTATAAACTATTAATTCTTTAATGATTAACTGAAATATCAAAGTGCTTTGAATTTGTCTTGTGGTATTCTGTTGTGAAAATATTTTGCACTATGGTTCCAGCTGAAGTTACTGCTGGCTCTTAATATATATATATATATATATATATATTTAACATTTCTATTTTATTTATTTCATTTTTGAGTTAAGAATATTTAGTATATGATCTTTATTTTTATATTGGAAATCAGTGTATGGTCAAAAAGCATATTAAATTTGAACTGTGATCAGGTTTAGTATTGTTTTCTGTATTTCATAGTGCTCATGTACAAGGAATATTCATAAAGTAAGGGCATTTAATGTTTGGTCATTAAAAAAAATTAAGTTGTAAGAAAAAGTTTTTACCTACAGTTTTAGTGTACTACATATCTACGTCACTTTTCCACATAGTTACCATTCAGTTCTAAGTACTTTTCTTAACATTGCACCAGTTTCTTTAACCCTCTGCATAGAAGTTTGTCATCTGGGAATTGAACCGGTTGACAACGGCAGTCTTGAGTTCCTCGTCATTTTCAAACTGTTGTCTACCAAACCTTTTTTTCAAATACAAAAAGAATAAGTAGTCACTATCTGCATGGTTGGTACTATATGTAGAATGGTCAAAAAGTTCCAATGAAAATCTTGAATCATCTTCTTGGTTAAGGCAGCGGTGTGAGGATGCGCATTGTTGTGAAAGAGGATTACGCCACACAACAGTTTCCCGCGTCGTCGATTTTGGATCGGACGTCTCAGTTTGGTGAATGCTTCGCAGTACACATCAGCTGTAATTGTTGATCCATGAAATCAACCAAAATAATGCCCATTTCTTCCCAAAAAACATTAGCCAACATTTTTCGACTCCAGTATGGAGATTGCTTAAACTTTTTTTTGTTTTTGGGAATTTGATTGGCGCCACTGCCTGTTGTTTCGATTTTGCATTGGTGAAGAATATCTAAGTTTCGTCGCTCTTAACAGTTTGGGTAAACAAATAATCTCCGTCTTGTCGATAGCGGTCCAAAAACGTTCGTCCACTGGACATTCTTTGCTCTCTGTGTTGGTCGGTAAGCATTTTCGGTATTCACCTTGCACACAGTTTGGAATATCTGAGTTTTTCTGTGATAATCGTGTAGATAGAGGTGCATCCAGCATGCGTAAATTCATCAGCCAAAGCATTAATCGTCAATTGTTGATTACATTGCAGTTTTTGATTCATTTGTTCAATGATTTTGTCGGTCTAAATACTGGGCCTGCCACTCCGTTCTTCATCATGCACATTTGTGCGGCCATTTTTAAAGTCTTGACACCATTTTCTAACCTTTTCTTCACTCGTTACTGTAGGTCCATATACTACGCACAACTCCCGATTAATTTCAGCAGCTTAAGATCCTTTTGCACACAAAAATCGAATCACAGCGCGCACTTCACAACTGGCAGGAGAAACTATTGTTGCGGACATTGTGATCTGCAATCACCGGCAGGCAAATGACTACTGAATAAAAATAACAACTGCAGTGGCTTCGCAAATAGCCAACAGATGGCTCTGCATGCACGAAACTGTGTTCAGACCCACTCATATTTAAATATACTGACGGCCATTACTTTATAAATATGCCTCGTATTAAGATGTAGTCCTTTTGATGTGGGTAGAATTATCTGTTGTTATTATAAGTTCTATTTGTTATTATCTATGTAATTTTTATTATTCTAACTCCTTCATTTCCCTGAAAAATATGATGTCTGTTCTTTTAAGTAAATATTTAATAAGTTATCACAAGGCCCACTGTCTTCCTACCATATCTTTCTTCATAAACTGTGTTATCATTTGATGTTTCTGATTGTAAATTTGTCTGTATGTAGCTTCTATTGTTCGCATATCTTATGTAGTTTCTGTTGTTCCCATATCTACTATTAAACAGTTTTTGCAATATTCATTCTGTTTTAGTTATTTTAAAGTGAAATTGTTTTATTTTTTTTTTTTAGAATACAGAAACTCTTATTCCACTGATCAAATGGTTGGGTGATATGGATGAAAGTAATCAGATATGGTTAGCTAGTCAACTCCTTTACATCTGTACATTTAACTTAAACAGGTAATTTTTTTTTTTTACTTTTAGAATTATTTACTGTGTTTCAGTAAAAATTATTTTTTTTTTTATGGATTAGATAATATTAAAATATGTTAGATCCATTTGCTCCTCTGTCTTCCTTGGGGTTTAAAATACCACATCCACAATAACAAATGGTTGGTAGCATACATAGAAGTTTATTTTCTTTTCTACCTTTTAATTACATTGTTTAGGAAGCAGATAAACTTCTTCCTAAATTGCCTCATTTGTTATCCGTGAAAAGTTTCATCTTACCTCCTTATATCGGAATTATTTTTTTTTTTTTGTTTGACATCTCATTTCCATATGTTACAAAGAGGTACTCTCAATTATATCAAATCGTTAGGTTCCAGTTCTTTTGAGAAACCAGCATTGGCATCTGTTGGAATCTAATCTTTATCTTACATCTGCTTTTTTTTCAGGATGCTGTCTTAAAATGTTCTGTGTTAGTAGAACCGTAAAGATTGTTTTACCTAGGATGATATTTAACTCTTAGTTACCAGCCATCAATGCTTAACTACCTGTTGCTGTATTTAAAATTGTGTTACATTTAAGAAAAAATGTTAAGTTCAAATAATCATATATTTTTATTCTAGCAGTATGTACGAGGGTTATTTTTTTTCAAGGTCCGATCGGTCACGAAATTAAAACCACAGTGAAAATAAAAAATTTTTTATTTGTAACAAGTACTTACATAGTTACGCTATTAGTCTACATAGTTGCCACTCCGATTTAGACATTTGTCGTAGCGTGGTACCAACTTTCCAATACCCTCGTCATAGAACAGAGCCGCCTGTGTTTTCAGCCATGTTTCTATGCTGGTCTGCAGCTCGATGTCTGTGCCAAAATGTTGTCCTCCTAGTCAGCGTTTCATGTGAGCAAAGAGGTGAAAATCGGATGGAGCCAAGTCCGGGCTGTATGGTGGGTGATCAAACACTTCCCAATGAAAATGCTGCAGGAGCTTCTTTGTTACAGCTGCAGTGTGCGGCCGAGCATTGAGAAAGACAATGCCTAATGACTACATTCCTCTCCGCTTATTCTGAATTGCCCTTCGTAGACATTTTTTATTTTGTGTTTTAGATTATATTTATTGTTACTTTCTCTGCTGTAATTAAAAACAGTTTGTTTGTAATTGTTGCTTCATATTTTTGTTATTTTATAATATTAATAAATTAAAAAAAAAAATATTTTTCAGTTTGAGCCTATCATGTGAAGCAGGTGTAGTGAGGGCAATATGTGATTTACTTTCTTCGGCATCGTGCAATAATTTACATTCAAAAGCAGCTGCTGAGCTAATACAATTGCTCGAAGCTCTTGCTAGTCATTCATTAACTGCTTTTGAATTAAAACAAATATTTTTATTGCTTAGAGAAGACAACCAAATTAAAGTAAGATATAATTTATTCTTTTATTTACATTATATTAACCGTTAATATCACTACAATTTTATTTGATCAGTAATTTTAGATTTGATCTTGAATTTTTTAAAGAATAACTGGGAATGAGTTATTAGCGCTTCTCTAGTACTATTAATCTGATCTGTCTTGGTATTCAATCTTTTTAGTAAGTTGATGTGATGATAGTAAGAAGATTTTTTCTGAACAACTACAATTTAATAGAATGGTTTTCTCTTTTGTAAAATTGGAGGTACATTATTTAAATCTAATATACAACTAAATTGTAAAAATGTATTTTAGAATTATTTTTGTTGGGCTTACCATCATCACTTGCAGGATCTACCTATCATGAGACATGAAAAAAGAGTATAAGAGATAAAAATAATGATTGTATAAAATATTTTGCAGGCTACTTACAAGTGCTGCATTATTTTTTCCCTTTAATATCAAAATATATAATTGATATTTTTGTATTTGTATACCTACAATATTCCTATTATTAAATTACAATTTAGTTATTTACAAACAATTCTGAAATTGGTATGAGAATTATATTTTTTAAATTTGAAGAATTTACAGTACGTTGATTCTCATAATACTTGATTTCATTTTTTTAGCAGTAAAATTTCAAATAAGGAAGTATGTGCATTATTTATAAAGATTTTTTTTTAATTAATTTTTTATTTTAGTGTAGTGATTTACTATTTTTCATGTTTTAGAATACATATCGAAACTCCTTGTTAAACTGCTTATCTGTAATCGCTAGAAAAGGAGCTACACAAATTGACTGCAATGATTATTTCGATATACAATATCAAAACGGTAAGGTGTGCAATTTAATCTGTATTTTTAAAATTATTTGATAATAATTTATATCATTTTCATTAAAGTTGGAGCAGAGTAGTTATTGTAAACTCATGTTGTATTTATGTTTTTTATGTTAATTCTTTAAATTTTAACTAATTCAGTTTGGTTATATTCAATGAATCTTTAAAAGAAATGGTCAACACATCTAGGCCTCCTAGCAGATGTACTTTTTTTTTAGTAAAAACAATTGCAGTAATTTCAATAAACATAGGATCTTATATTGAAATTATTTAACAGTTAAACTGTTTTTTATTTTACAGATCAGTAAAGGACTTATAAAGGATATATTTATAATGTGATTTGTAAATATTATGAATTCTTTTTTTTGGACTTTGTTTTTATTTATTCATTTCCATGTCATCTAAACTTTAAAAAGATCTTAAGTTACCTTTGAAATTTTATTGTTCACCTGAGATCAACTGAATAATGTATTCTGTTTTTGAATGGAATAAGTTAATAAAAATAATTTTTGTTTGGAACCAAGCATAACATCATAGTTTGTTAGAGTTTTTTTTAAGAAGTAGTAGAATAGAGAAAATGTGATTTTCTGGAAACTATTTGTAGAGTATATTTGATCAATACAGCTTAACATGTTAAAAAGTTAAATTCAACGCTTATTTAATGAATTATGTAGGATTTTATTTAAAATTTTCTGTTTTTACTCATAGCAAGTGTTATTAATTGCAATACCGTAATGAATTAAATAAGATTGCTATTTTCACTTAAAATAGCATATACAGTATTGTGTAATCATTCTCTAAGGACTCAGTTTTGTCATTTTATTATTAAATCTTTTTGATCAAGCTTCTATTTCTGAACCATTTTATTCGAAATACTTATAAATTTTACATTTCCTAAAATACAGAATTTATTATTTAAATTTTGTAATTAGGAAGATTAAACTGAATTGAGTTATAAGATAATATTACTAAGAACTTAATTAAGATTTAAACTCAGTATTTGATATTACTTACAGCTGAGCTATAAATGTAGCTCTGATTATTATAAAAATGGTTAATGCATGTTAAGTAAACTCTAATTCATTCTCAACTATTAATACTTTTCACTGTTAACGGGTTTCTAAATTCTACTTATAAATCATAATTATTTACTTACTATTTATTATTTATAGTTACAACTTTTACAGTCATTGACTATTAAATGTTATCCGTACCTAGTTACCCATCTATAAAACAGTTATCAATTTCGTTGAGCTGCAGTGATCTGCAGGAGTCATTTTATTAAGTGAAACAGTAGATATTAATATTTTTAACTTAAGACACATGTGGATCTCAATTTGACCTAAACAAATTTTCATATCTTACTATTCATCAAATAGTTTTATTTTGGTATTTTTAATTCTGCAGAAGAAGTTCCTGTAGTAGTCCTTTTGTAATTTTTTTTGACAACTTAAATTAAAAATATTAAAAAAAAAAAATATTACATTATGTCACATTTTTATTTTTTTTAATTAGTAAACTGTTTCTTATTCTTGTAAATGTAACAAAATATTTTTGGTGAAATAAAAAATGTTTCTTGTAATTTTGTATTATAGAATGGAATACAAAGGAGAAGCAGGTACTTAATTAGACTTATATGTACTGTAGCATGAAAATTAATCCCAACACAGATGTTACTTAACAAAAAGTAACATATTAATGTCTTGTTATTGTTATGATATAAAAATTGTTTAATGATTTGTTCAGTAGTTTTTACAGTTATTCTGAACAAATAAAAAAGATGTCTCTTTATATAATAGTGTGATTTTGTAAAATCTTATCATTATGTTCTCTTTTATATTTTTGTTAACAGAGGGTGTTACTGTGATTGATACAAAGAAATGGACTGGTGCTAGTTATGGGTTTAGTTTTCATTGTTGGCTTAGGTTAGACCAGCAAGAAGATTTGAAACAAGGGCAGCAAGCATCATATCGTCGTCAGTTGTTTAAGTTAGTATTAATCATTAAATTTATTTTACTAGTTCATATCTAGTTTCCAGTAATTTACATTTTATTATGCATCATTTACATCATGCATAGTTTATTTTTGGACTATGCATTAAATTGATTTACTGGCATATTATTTCCATGATTTCTTTTAGGCTAACAACCCCTGTTATAATTAGTATCAAAGAAAACAGGAAACAAATGCTGAACTTTTTGGAAACAGTAGCTGTTTTGTAACTCTTTTTTAAAAAATTAAATAGAACTACACATGAAAGTTTACAGATGAAATCTTGTAAGTAGTTTGTACGGACTCATAAAAAAAAATTTCAACTGAGATGAGCATGATGAAAATCCATCATTCATGTAAACTGCAGGTGATTGAGATAGAAATGTAAAGGACTCCAACAAAAAAATTAATAATAACAAAAAAAAGTTCAACTAAGTTAAAGTTTGTATAATAAAAATTATTAGAGTTAAGAGATTTAAAAATTTTGTCAATTTCACCCATTTTCACATAATATACTGCCAATTTTTTGTGCTAGTTTAAATCTCAGACCTGTTGCCACATATATACAAAATAAAAAAAAAACGTGATGTATAGTTTTATTCAAGATGGTTACCTCTATGAATTTATTTATGAAAAGTGTTTTATTTTAATTTATCATGCTTGGTTATACAAATTTGATTTTTAAATTAAAATATTATTGGAATGAGAAAATAAAACAAATGAAAATTGAGTTTTTAAATGGTTATTCTTTTAATTATAGGAAACAACTCAAAATATTATTTAAAAAAAACTGTTTGTTTTAAAAAATTTAATGTATTTATTTATTTAACTTATTAACATGATGAAGAATTGTAACTTGGTTAACTTAAAATGTACTTCATTACGACTAATAAATTTTTATATAATAAAATTTCAATATATTATTTATCATTTCAAAAATATACAGTGAAAAATTTTATTTGTAGATTAATAATTGTTTATGTTCTTTTTTACGAGGGCGGTTTGGAAAGTAACCTCCGTTTAGCTATAATTAAAACACTGAAAAGATAAAAATATTTTATTATATACAACTTAAAACTACTGCTTTTAACTATTTTTAAATGTAGTCACCATTTAAATTCAATCATTTGTCATTGCGCTTTAGTAATTTACTAATACTGTCTTCATATAATTCAGCCGCCTGGATACCTAGCCAACCTTTCACGGCATTTCAAATTTCGTTTTCATCATCACATTGTTGTGATGCAAGGCATTTTATGCAAGTCTACTGCGAAACTGTTTTTTGACTTCTGAGTCAATTCCAACAGGACATTTTTGATCATCCTCTTTACAGCCTGGACTTTGTCCTGAGTGATTTTAATCTCTTTACTCACGTGAAGAAATGGCTTGCGTTGCAGCACTTCCACGATGAAGACGAACTTTAAAATGCCACAAAAGGTTGGGTAGGAATCCAGGCGGCTAAAATTTATGAAAAAGCTATTTGTAAATTAGAGAAACGCTGTGACAAATGCTTGAATTTAAATGGTGATTATGTTTAAAAATAGTTAAAAGCTGTAATTTTAAGTTGTATATAATAGAATATTTTTATCTATGCAGGTTTTTTATTTATAGTCAAATGGAGGTTACTTTCTGAATGGTCTTCTTATTTTTTTGTTTTTATTATTTTTTTTATAGTAATATCTTTTTCTCTTTTATTTTATGTTAAAACTTTGATAAAGTGTATGTTAGCTTTGTCACTTAGTGCTCATTTTACATATTTAATATGCTCTGGTCTTATAGTATTGTTCTATACTGCTATAGTATGATTCTTGTATATGTAAATATCTAACAAAATCCAAAAATCTGATAAAGCATAATGTTTTTTGCTGGTTTTAGAATATAGTCATTTTATCACCAACAGTACAGCTATTACCAGTTATGTCCATTCTTATTAATTTGATTTTAAATATTGCAAAACATCATTATTTTTTATTAATACCATCTAACAGTAGTTGTAATAATAGTTATTATTATTAATTTTTTGTTTCCAGTTTAGCTACATCTTCTGGAACTGGTATGGAAGCTTTCTTTTATTCTGATGGAGTACTAGTTGTTGGGGTTAATACAAAGAAAGAGTTTCTTGCTGCGACTGTTCCTGAATGTTCATTATTTGATGGTGTTTGGCACTGCCTTGATATTTGTTATATGGGAGCAAGGTTAGAATATCTATTAAGTATGTTTTTTAAATGTAAACCTATAATAAAAATAAACAGTATTTCTTTTTAAAGATATTTAGTATTTAGCTCATTTAGTATGAAGCATTTTCAGCAAGTAATGTCTTTTCCAAATCTGCTGTCAATGAATATTACTCAAGATTCTTTAACCAAGTCGTAAGAAAAATTATAATTCTGCCTGTGATGAATGACCTCAGTGGCACATTTTCAGTCGAGAATGATTTGTATTAAAATGAATGTGCCCTTATTAATTTACATCAAAGAAGAAGTATGTTTTGTAATTTACCGGTCAAAAGAAAAATCATTAATTTCTTGAAATATTGTTGGGGATATTGATGCCACATTTCATGAACATCAGTGTACAGTAGTAATGGTGTGGAATGTTTTGTAATGATGTTCTGTGAGTGTTGAATGTTTTGTGACCAGTCAAAAGACTGATCACATCAACAGTGAGCAAAAATGATTCATGCAGTTTTATTCTTGTTGACTTTTATAGCCAAGATCAGTACAAATCATTATAAGAAAATTCTAAAAAATCTTTGTTGGACACTTAAAAACAAACATCCCAGCAGACTTTCATGTTGAATGATTCCCACACATGACAATCCCCATGCCTGCACATCATAGAAATCACTGCTTCTCATTTGAAATTACTTGTTGGTAAACACTCCTCTACTGAACAGTATTATCTCTTCTTCTCACCACTGACTTCCATTTGTTCTAAAGTTAAAATAACTTTCAGAGAAATGTGTTTTCTTGATGATGAAAAAACAAAGAAACAGTTAAAACATTGTAATGGTAATGGGTCAGAAACTTCTGCGGATAGGCATTCAATAAACTCATATTTAATACTATGACAAATACTTATATATACCTAATTCAGTTAACTTAATTTCAAGTAAACAGACTGTGTGTACGAGTGTTTAAGTGGCTGAGTCACAAGCATCTCCTGTAAATCCTGATGCACATAAAAGAAACTGCATGATGTTATATTCTGTAACCACATGCTATTGTATTTTACAAAAATTCTTCATATATTTTAAATTTAGATAAATTAAGACATGTTTAGCAATCAATAAATATTTCTTATTTGGCACATTTATTGTTAGGTAGTTTCCTTGAGTTTTTTAAGTTATGAAATTGACAGTTGTCCACTAATAGTAATTCACTAATTTTTTGGATTAAATTCCTATGATAATAAACAAATAATAAATACAATTCAGTTTTTGTCACCTGATTGTGAAAACTTTATAGTGCTGTAATTATTAAGAGATGCAAAGAAAAGCTCAATTTTGTTTTCAGTTATATTATCCAATTTTCAATAATTTGGTTCAACAGTATCCGTTACATGCTTTATACAGTTTTTCCATTCCTGCTAGTCCATTTTATAGATGGCTTTTATACATAAATTTTTAACATCAGATATTTTAAAAGTAATATTTTTTGACGCTACGTAACTTTTGATTTGTCTCCAAATTACCTCAGTCGGGTTGAGTTCACAGTGATAGGGAAATAATCAAAGCAAAATTTACCATTGGATCTTGCCAACTCATTAATTTTGTTCACATTAATAATTATACAAAACTCTTTGCAGTAATTGACCTTAAGTTAATTCTCTTCAAAAATCACTTCTTTTGAATTAAGCCTTATTTTGTTGTCATTCTTTTCTAAGACATGGCTGGAATTTTTTCCTTTTTACATGAATGATAAGGGGCATTGTTTAAGACAATGACTGAAGTATCTTTCAGAAGTGGTAACACATCGCTAAACCATTTCTCAAAAAGTTCATCTCGTTATGATAGGTCTCCTGTAAATGTAGATTTTTAATACTTACATTAAAAAATCCGGAGACCACCATTGACAAACTCGATATCACTGCCCATATGCGTAATGATGAGATACCTATCTTTACCTGATGAAGCCTTATATATAACAAGCACATTATTATATATAACATATGTAAGGCTGGTTGATAAGTCACACAGAAAGGCTTCTTTTGATGAATTCACAGTTTTATCTTTTCAAATGTAACTTTTTGTTTGATCTTTGTTGAAAGTTTCATTCAAATAATATATTCTGTGGCCTTTTTCCTCATTTTCTTTATTTCAGTGAGGTAATGTCTTCGCCACATAATGATACTATTCCTGTCAACTAAAGCACTTTCTTGATCCTGTTTTTCATATTTAAGATTCAAACTTTTTAACAATTTATAAAAAGTTTTTCTTCATAATTCTGGTAGATTGTTATTGTCATTTACAACTCATAACACTTTATCTGTTGTAGGCAGTTCATTTCAAAAATAAAATTTATGTACTTTTTGAATCACATTTTTATCGATTTATATAAAAACGTGCGTGGTTTTGTTTGGAGACCATAATTCATTAGTAGATATTATTGTAATTACATATCACATTTAAAAAATTCTCATATTAAATTTAAATAACATTAGAGTAAATAAATAAATAACAGAAACACAAAAATTAAACATGAGAACAAAAGAGTGATTGTATGAAAAGATCAAGGGTTTTAATAGAACTGAGAAGACTAAAGTTATATAAATGTTTGACTACACGATTAATATATGAGTAATGATTACAGTTCTGCATACAGACATGGCTGTGTTGTGAATCGGCACTGATACACGGGATGTGACTCAGCAGAATCATGATAAACACACTCATACAAGCGCAATGTTTGTTTATTCTTCACTTTATAAGCTAAATTGAATGTCGTATAATTTTGGTGATTGTTTAGAGAAGTGAAAAAGTATGTTAATTTAAACTTTTTCTTTTTGTTATATTAAAGTTAATGCTTTTTACTACTCGTTAGAAATTTACGATAAAATTTTGTGGAAGTTGTTATAAGAATAAAGAATTTTTTATACTTTAATGCAAGTGTCAAGCTGTGAATTATTAAGAAGCAAATTACAGGATGTTATTAAAACAAGTAGTGCTGAGATCTTTGGGATCTTTAAAACAATCATTGGGATGACTTTGAAAAGGTTTAAGAAAGTCTTTTATCAAAATTGCTGCAAGCAAATCACATTTGGTCCTTTAGGAACAATCCATTTATCAATTTATAGTTTATTTTTCAGAATGATTGAATTTTTATAGAAGGTGATAACATTAGAGTTTATTTCTATAATTATATTTCTCCTGTAATCTTTAGAAAGTATGAAAACTCGTATGCAGAGTTCCTTAAGGAAATTTGATACGTTTTATTAAAGATTTGTAACCAGCAGAGTAACAATTAGTCTGAAAGTAATTAATTTGAAAGTAATTGTTGAGTGGCTTTTAACTTAGCACTAAATTATTAATATAAAGATATCTTTCTTCAGCTACGCTTATGTAATTCACCTTCAATGGTATACCAATATTTGTTTATTCATTATATCTATAACTAAAAGAAATATTATTGTTGTGTATAACTAGCAATTTATCTTCTTTTTTTTTGTATGATTTGCAATTTGATTTTTTTTTAATCTCAGGAGACCTTTTGGACATAACCAATTATCTGTATTTATTGATGGAAGCCAGAGATTAGCTGCTTCAATAAAATTTCCTGCTTTTACTGATGTAAGTAGTAGTAGTATGGGCTTATTTAAAATTTTCTTTAATATTTATTCATTACAACTTTTACACTTTTTAGCACTTGCTTTTGTAGTATCATATAAAAGAATCAAGTAGTTTATGCTGTCCATCTAATGTGAATTCTACTACAAAATTTTATGCACTATTTAATGTATAATATTTTCCTGTTTATTTACAATTTAAATTTTTAACCCATCTGCTTACTTTGATGACTTCAGCTCGTTAAGGAATTTCTAGGCCAAGAACTACATGGAAGAGTACAACTTGCACACTCTTCATCTTGAAATAATTTGATGTTTCTCTTTTGCGATTCATTTAATGTGAAATAATACGGTACTGTACTGTACTGAGGAAGATTATGAAAAAAAGGAAAAATTTCAATTTTAGATATACTTTCTGAAATAATGGAAGGTGAATAGCTTGATTTCAGTTCAACTGAACGTTAAAAAGGTCAAGTTACTTTAAAGAAGCCAGAAAACTGTTTTTCCCTCTTCTTTCTTTTTCCTGTTTAGCCTCCAGTAACTACTGTTCAGATAATACTTCAGAGGATGAATGAGGATGATATGTATGAATGTAAATGAAGTGTAGTCGTGTACATTCTCAGTTCGACCATTCCTGAGATGTGTGGTTAATTGAAACCCAACCACCAAAGAACACCGGTATCCACGATCTAGTATTCAAATCCGTGTAAAAATAACTGGCTTTACTAGGACTTGAACGCTGGAACTCTCTACTTCCAAATCAGCTGATTTGAGAAGATGCGTTCACCACTAGACCAACCCGGTGGGTTTGTTTTTCCCCCTATAAATTAAAAATATCACCCAGGTGAGGTGTAACTAAATCTATCATAAATGCCAGAAAGTTCATGTTTGTTTCATTATAAATTTTACTGTTAAGTTAAAAAGAACTTAAACAAAACATAACAAGGAGAAAGGATGATGTGTCAAGACAATGAATGGCTTTCATCATGTTATATAATTACTTTCAATTACTCTTTACAATCCGACATTGTCCTAAAATGAGTTACACAAATGAAAATAAAAAAATGACATCAAAAAATATATCTATAGTGAAAAAGCAGAGAAAATCGAAATATTGAGACGTATATCTTACAAAAGCCAGCAAGTTGCTTTAACTTTGATATGAACTTTAAAAAATCTGACTTTAATGAAGAATTGAAAATTATTATTTTTTTAAGTTAAAAAATAAATAACAGTGTTTAGCCATAAATTATGTAATTTATCATACATTTATGCATTATCTATATATTATTTATTATGCAATCAGTACTTTTCTGTTTTATTATTTATTAAAAAAATGACATTTTCTCTGATTTTAGCCTTTCTCTTTGTGTACAATTGGTTCAATGCCTGATAGATCAACCACTGAAGCACAGAGTACTAATGAAAAATCCACTACAGTTAGTACTGTTGTAGAGAAAGGCTTATTTCCAAGTTTTATTTCACAGGTAAAGTAAATATTTTTATAATAAATGTTTATTTTATTTTTAGATATTACTGAAAAAGTATGATTTGTTTACTGTGTAGTTAAATACTTAGCAATTTGAATACTTGTGTATTAAGATGTGTATGCAATAAAACAACTGTTAGCAATGAAACTTTCACTGAACAGAAATATTTAGTCCCAGACATATACAGGATCCGGCATATAAATCTGACAATTTTGTAGTAATTGTTATGTTGGCACCACTGTCAATGAGAAGGTGGGAGTGTTGTACATCGCCAGGTCTATTCATGCTATTTCAGTAGCCAGTATGTTGTGGTCGGGTGAACAACGAGTGTTTATGATTGAAGCCTATTTTAAAAATAATGACTCGGTTATTGTAACACAGCGTTTATTTCGCAGACATTTCAATTTAAATCGACATGCATCTGTTCCTAGTAGGAATACGATATTGTTGTGGGTGAAGAATGTTAGTAACACATCGTCTGCTTTAAAAATGAAACCAACAGGACGAAAACGAACTGTGAGAACGCCTGAAAACATGGTTAGCTGTTACGCGGTCTCCACGACATTCAGCAGCGAGACATGCTGCTGCACTAGCCATTTCTGATCGAAGTGTACGACGTATTCTTCATGCTGACCTGAAATTCCATCCGTATAAGATGATGTTAGTGCAGCAACTTAATGCAAATGATTGGGCGTCTCTCAAAGCAGCTTGCGAGGTCATCCTCGAAAATGTCCACCAGGATGCCATTATTCTTTTAAGTGACGAGGCACATTTCCATCTGTCAGGATTTGTGAATAAACAAAATTACCGTTATTGGGCTTTGCATAATCCACGGTAAATTCTTGAAAAACCACTTCACAGTCAATTTCAAGCAAGATCAAACAGTTTATTGTCATTGGTATAGTTAACAAATATCATTGATAGACTTCATTCTCAGACTTGTATCTTTATTTCTACTTACCTCCTCTTGCTTTTGTCATAGATTTATGAATAAAACATGTTTTAACATCTATATAAAATAATGTTTTCCAGTAAGTAAAATACAAAAATAAAATAAAAATAAAGTTAACCAGTGTAGGTGTGTCTGGAATCTATTATCACCAAGCCTACAAGTATGGAAAAAAAATTATTTACATAATAATAATTATTAACATAATAATAATATTACATTAAAATTCTTCAAAATATTTTCCTCCTGTGTCAATACATCTTTGCCAGCGGGATTTCCAATCTGCAAAGGCATCCTGGAAGACCTGTTCAGGAAGTGTGTTTAAAGTCATTTCACAAGCTACTTTCATGTTGTCAGTTGTTCTGTAACGATGTCCTTTCAGGGGAATTTCAAATAGGGAAACAAAAAGAAGACTGTGGGAGCCAAGTCGGGACTATAAGGTAGCTGGGACAGGGTTGCCATGTTAGATTTGGCCAGGTAGCTGGTCATGGCAAAGGCAGTGTGGCTGTCACGTTGTCATGATGAAGTTTCCAATCGCCGCTGATGTCCGTTCTGATATGCTGGATCCTTGTTCTCAGTCTCTTGAGTACTTCTACATAAAATTTAGAGTTTACGGTTGTCCTGGGAGGTACAAACTCACAGTGAATGGTCCCCCTGATGTCAAAAAACACAGTGAGCATGGTCTTGATCTTTGATTTGCTCATTCGAGCCTTCTTTGGGGGGGGGGGGGGCAAGAGGATGCTGAGGTGTGCCAGTTAGTACTTTGCCTCTTTGTTTTGTACTGGAATACTGTACTGGGTTCTACTGGAATATCCATGTTTCATCACCTGTGATAACATTCTCCAAAAAGTGAGGATTATTTTCACACATTTCCAAAACGCCTTTGACAAATTTCCACTTGGCGAGATTTTTGTTCAACCTCATGGACAATAGTTTTTTTGAATATTTTGCATGTTGGCCATTAAACAAACACTTATTTGACGGTCTGTTTGCAAATGTTCTTTTGCACGAGTCACATTTTCGTCGTTTGAGGAGGTTGATGGGCGTCCAGTGTGGGCTTCGTCCTCGACTTCTTCATGGCCTTCCAAAAATGCCTTGTGCCATCCGTAGACTTACCTTTGTGATAAACATTCATCCTGGAAAGCCTGTTGAACCATTGGAAAAGTTTCTGCTGCAGACATGTCGAATTTCACACAAAACTTGATCGTGTGAACAGTGCATCGCAACTTGTATTATTAATTTAATTAATCTTAATTTTATCATTATATAGATATATCATTAATATAATTTTCATGTAATGATCAGAATAAATACAGTAAATTTAGTTTATCCTAAATACAGTAAATATAGTTTATCCTAAATACAGTAAATATCGTTTACCTTCAAGGAACCTATGATTTTAGATCATTATAAACTATAGTTAACTGATGTTTACCACAAGTTAGTTAACTGATGTTTGTCACAATAACTGATGTTTAGGTAGCTTAGTGGTACTACTTTAATATGCCATCAACTTAGGTATTGTAATACAGTAAAATAATAATCATTAAAAATAATAATAATCTATTTCTGTACTAAAATAACATAAAAAAAGAAAAAAATATGCAGTAATAAATACAAATACAGTAAAGTAAAATAGTGAAAATTACTTTTTCTGCAAAAAGTCAGTTATTTTGCTTTGTTTCGAACATCTCATGTTGTAATAGTTTTTGAAGGTTCTTTTCTAAATCAAACAAAACTAACACTTTTTGTTTCTTCATTAGCAATTTCTGTAAAACTGAGAAACTGGCAAATTATTTTCATTGCCGCAAAAAAAAAAACTTCTGGGAGCTTTGACAGGTTGATTACATCATTGTCACTATCATTACCTTCGTTGTCATTACCTACATTCTTGTCTATTTCTGCTAGTACTGAAGCTAGTTCTGAAGTATTGATTTCTGCTAGTATCTGTTACAGTTTCATGTGTTTCTAAATTTTAGTCAACCTCCTGATAATCTTCAAACAATGCAATTGACAATGATTAGTTTTGCAGACTATTGCCCCATTCCTCTAAAGATTTTTCTTCGCATGCAACATCAGTAACTTCATCGGCCTGTGGTAAAAATCCTGCATGTCTAAAGCAGATTTTTACAGTCAGCAGAGAAACCTCATTCTATGATCTTTATAACACAATTATAGCATCCAGAGTAGTTGTTTGTGTTTCCTTTTTTTGATCTAAATCCTGTATCATTAGGTGTTTTTTGTAGTGGACTTTTAGCGACTTGATCATGCCTTGATCAAGTCAAATCTAAGGGCTGTAAGACTGCTGTTGTTTTCGATGGTAAGAACATTAACTTTATACACGAAAGATCTTCAACGTGTGGATGAACCGGATAGTTATCAATGAACAGCAGTATTTTGTCATTTTCAATCTTTAATTCATGGTTCCATTTTCATAACCAACACGTAAAGATATCACTTGACATCCAAACCCCTTTCTTGTTACTTTCGTACATAACAGGAAGCGATATCAGATTTTTAAAACACTGGGGTTCAGCTCTTTTCCGTATAACCAGAAACTTTTTTTTGTCAGTACCAGTCATATTTATAGCAATTGGCACTGTTAGTCTTTCTTTTGATAATTTCCCCTCCCCCTGAACACATTTAGCTTTTAAAATAAAGGGTTCCTTCTGGCATCAGTTTAAAATAAAGACCGGATTCATCAGCATTATACATTTTTCCATCTGAATAGCCTTCTTTTAATTTTGACTAAATGGTTTCTAGCCATTTTTCTGACACAGCGGTTGGAGTTGCTGCGGCCTTGCCACTTATTCTCCCCGACATAATATTGTGATGCTGATGAAACCATTGTATCAAAGCTGAAGTTATTTCACGTGGTTTACCAATTTTTTCAGAAAAATCGTTCGCCTTAGTTTGCAATACAGGATTTCTAATAGAGATATTACACTAGTCCTCTGGTACTTAACCATTATAACAGCACTCTGTCTACATCATTATTGACTAGGCCATAATTTTTTTGATTTCATAGAATTTGTTTCAAAATTTTTCTTTATTTTTTCACAGTTCTTCCATATTATCAATATTGTGAAATGACCTACGCTTAATTCTTGGGCAATGTCCTTTTTAGTTTCACCATTCTCTAACTGCTAGATAATTTGTGCCTTTTCCTCTATCGTGAAGTCATAATTAAATCACTATTAAATGAATTACAAAGGATACGTAAAATAAAATACTGCACCCACATGATATGATACGCTCACAGCAAAAAATTAATAATAACTGGTATTAACAGCATACCAAACCAACCAAGAGATAAGTTTTTGGTCACTATGTCTGACATGTCATTATATCTGATGTCACTAAACAATACTTACTGTATTTATTTATCAATACCGTTATGTACATGAAAACCTTTTTTACTCTTAAAATCCCATTGCTGACTGATATAATTATAATTTTATTTAGATATTAGTGAATTTGTCTAATACTGTGCATATCATGTTATTCTAAATATTACAGTTTACTTTTAAAGTTATTTATTAAATTAATTTTAAATATTTATTGTAATCCCTTTTTTTGTTTCTCTTTTTTTTAACAAATTAGGTGCCCAATTATTTTTCACTGCCATTAAGATCATCTGCTCCATTAGATCCTCATGTTAAAAATTTTCCGCCTGGAATGCAGGATACACTGTTTGGTCCACCTACTTGTTTACGTGGACAACTTGGATTAATTTGTCTATTTCATGAACCATTATCACCACATCAAGTGAAAACTCTTCACGATGGAGGTGAGACAGATTTTTTGTA
The DNA here is from genome assembly GCF_047948215.1 of Lycorma delicatula. Classification (NCBI taxonomy): domain Eukaryota; kingdom Metazoa; phylum Arthropoda; class Insecta; order Hemiptera; family Fulgoridae; genus Lycorma; species Lycorma delicatula. The sequence goes on from NC_134461.1 coordinate 92,549,367, forward strand.
CTGTTAATCTAATTAACACTTTCTCTCATATAAATAATATGTTTTTGTGCACTGAAATGGTCTAGTTTACATGCTCATGCATAGCCCAGCATCTGTACTAAACTATTGTAAACAACTGCTAGGTTATTTCTGAGCATAGACTTTTAGAATTCAAAGACTGTTATCTTTTTCAGTGTTTTATGCATTTTGGTGGGATTTCTATGAACAATAACAGGCAAAAGGAAGATTCTATTTATTCATGAATAGAAATTATATTGCTTTTATTTATTGCTGGTTATTACTTTATTTCTAATTAATTAATACGGATCTCACCCACTTTTCATGCTTGTTGTTTTTCTTAACATACAAGTTTAACATGAGGTATTTTGAGTGATTAATCTGTAAAAAAAAAAGTCATATTTAGGCCTTACTTACTTACCACTAGGCCTTACTAACAGGTTATTACTTACTAACAGGCCTTACTTAACACCAGATTTCCGGTATTCCAGACAAGGGTCTGGAATACATGAAAACCTTAACAGCCAGGGGAATCATTGACAAGGGTACTGAACCAATTATTATTAATGAACTCTTCCGTTGATTTGAAAGAACTGGACAGATAGCCAGATCTTCTTTGTGAAAAGATGGTAATCAATCAGTGCTAAATTTGGGGTATAAGAAATGGTTGAAAATCACCCACTTTAACTCAAGTAAACTGAATATGGTCACTTATTACCATACAGAAGAACATCCTTTGTGAGCATTACATGTTATTTGTTTTGGATTGACATCTGATGCTTATTTTTTCACACTCAAACCTCTTAATGTTATTGTGGTCCCTTGTTCCATCAATTACACCAGTGAAATTTTTTTGAAGCTCCAAAACAGAATCTGTCTTCATTCTTCAAATTGCTTTTGCTTGAAAATTTTTTACTTGTCTTCTTTTCAGATCTCAAGTACCAATCCCTCTTTGGGGTTTCACTTGTAATATTATTACCTTGAACACAACACAATCATTTATGAAATTTAACTTTATTGCACTGTGTTGTTCTACACAATAAAAACTAACCATCTGTCACACATTTAAGGAGCATCAATGATAAGTTTCATATTTCATAGACTGCTGCTTTACATTATTGATCATTTTGATGAAGTTTTTAGAGGATAATAGATAAACTAGTGGATACTGTTCAGATAGCCTGTTGCTGTGGAAACCAGTTAATTTGTAAAAGCTGTGTTTGTAATTTCTGTATGCATCCTAGATTATTCAGGTTATCTATTTACCTGGTTATATTTAATAAATGCTTAATGTTTTTTATGTTTTCTATACAATAAAATATAAAAAATTGATGAAACGATTACTTAAACTATTGATTTCATTGAGAGCACATGGATTATAAGAAAATAGTGTTCATAACAAATGGCTTATATTTGTTAGTGCAGTTTTAGAATTTGATTTGAACCGTGCTTATTGATTTTTTTTTAATATTTGTGGTATTTTTCAGTTAATGGTTCATTAAAAAAATAATTAAATAGGTAAAACACTAACATTTTTTTTTTTTAATTTTTCACTTTTTTCCATACTGAATGCAGGCAGCGTAGATAATTTATCATCTCCATAATAAAATGGAGCATTAATTTGGTACTCCACAGTATTTGTCCTAAATTTCTTATGTCAGTTATGTTGTACCTTCAGTTCCTGTGGTAAATAGAGAGATTTTCTTGTAAAAATTATCACTTGAATTTTAGGAGGTTTGATATAGTGATATGTGACAGCATGTCTGGGTTGGTGGTGCACGGATGGGTAGCTGCTTCATTACTCAGAAGAATGGTGACTTTGCCTGTGCGATCTATTTAACAGTCTATTTTCTTACCAGAAGTTGTGCAAAATTCCAAATTAGTGATTGGTGGTGCCTAGTGGAAAGCTAGGTCTCTTATTCTTCTAAAACCTAACATTGATTAAAATGTTAAAAACATAACATTTAAAATTACTAAAGACATAGTTTGGGTTATAGTAATTATGTTGTAGTGTCTATGATTTATTACTCATTGTTGAGTTTTAAATTTATGAAAATTTATAAGATATTTTTAAATTTCTATTTATGTGTTTTTCCAGTTAATCCAGTTTTATTTAATGTAGTAAATAAATTGCTGTATTGTTTGATCTAATTAAATTATATAAAATATTCTCTTTTTGTATTTATTTAGGTCCAAATTGTAGATCATTATTTTCTTTAGAAGACAGTCCAGAACATTTAGTATTGAGCAGTAAATTGGTTTGGTGTTTCTCACCTGCTGCATGTTGGGAAGGACAATGTTTAGATCTGGCTGCAGCTGGAAAATTCTCTGCAACTGCAGTTGCACGCCTTTGTCATACACAGACATTAAAAGTAAGTTTTCTTTATGTGGAAAGTTAATAAAAAAATAAGTTTTAATAACATATTTACTATTTGTTTTTTCATTTGTATTTTTTTCCATTACATTCCAGATATTTATGATGTTATTGCTTTCAATATTGTTTATTTTATGTTCCTATGATTCGGCTGGTTTCTGATTGAACTTTTAATAACTTAATGCTGATATCACTTTTCATCTTTGTTCTTTCTTAAAATTTTGCGCATATAGTAAAAACAGCATGTACTATGAAAGTATTGGTAATAGACAAAATGCAATGTGGTAACTAACTATAGTTCTTATGAATGAAATTGTACATTCTTAGTTAATATTTCTACCACTAGATACAAAAGAGTATAAGATATCTTGTTCTAATGCCACGATCTTGGTTGTGCTACTTGCATATTTTAACAAGGAAGATGAAATAGATAGGAAGAAAAATGTCATCTTACTGAGAATAGAATCTGAAACTATCTGATAGAAACCAGCATCCTAATAGCTACAGCATCGTCGGTCAAAGTTACTGATAGTAAGAGTGACTGTACTTTACTGTGTCTTAGTTTAGAGTACTCTGTACTTTGCGAATTGCTAACTCTCTCTCTCTCTCTCTCTCTCTCTATTATGATATAATATAGTTCTGAAAATGCAATCTTAATAATAATTTAAAAATTATTTTAATATCTTCTCATTTTTTTGTTTTATTAGTTTTATTTTGTTGTAATTTAGTTGTAAACATTGTAAAATAATTTAAGTATTAACACTGCTTGTATTTAATTCAAATTTCAGTCTGTGTGTTGTGTACCATAGAAAGAAAGTGATATTTATATGCTATACATTTGAAAGTACATGAATTCTGCTACAAATAGTTGATGCAACTTGTTTGTGAAACATTTTTGAAATTCCCAGTTCAGGGGTAATTTGAACAAGTTTAATCCAGCCTATCTTAATAATTAATAGTTTTATCCAGTCTATCATTAATAATTATTTATGACAATTTTTAAGTGTTTTATTTATTACTGTAATATTGTTTAAAAAATACTAGAGTAATGTAATACTTAAAATATTACTTTGACTCTTTTATAGTTATTTATTTATTTTTGTTTTTAGAAATTCTACTGCTATTATAGCTTACTCTTGTGCTAAAGTCTTATTTCTAGTTTATTATCCACTTAGTTTACTAGCTTATTTTCTGTTTTGCCAAACAATATTTTATTTAGTTTCTAGGATGATACTGACGTGCCGATGGTATTTGGCCTTAGCAGACACCATTGAATATATTTACTTCATTAGGAGCAAAGTTTCCTACCTCTCTCGGTCATAAAAGTATCATTAAATATCACACTGAAAAAATATTATAAACACCTTTCTGTTGATCTGTTTCATAATTTTTAAATCTTCACGGATCTGTGACGTGTAGTAGCTGTATTAAATAGTGTCTTAAAATTTTAGTCTTTCTATTTCTGTGTAATGAAAGAGTTCAAAATTTTCCTGTTTGACAGGATTTATACATGTATGTATTTATGTATGTATATGTAAAAGTGAAGTGATACTTTTAAAAAATCTAATCTCACTATTGAAAATAAATATTCTGCCATTCAATTCATGGTTCAAAGATTAAAAACAAAATTGTACTGAAAAAATATTTAATAAAGAAATTAATTTTGTATAGGGCTCTAATACAGCCATAAATAGTCGTTTTAACCAAATGAAATAAACAATCCAAAAATAAAGCTTTTAACAAGATAAAAATTAATAAAAAAAATAATAAGTAAAATGAACTTTATTTTATGTTTAATTTTAACAAATACATTTAAAGTTATAAACATCTTTAAATAGAATATTGATATAACATTGCATTTAAGACAAAATTAATAACCACTCAAAAGAGGTATTTAACAACATATTTGTATTTCAGTTCCCAGTAAGTCAAAAAATTGACTTATATTGCCTCATATTCTTTATGAGGCATGTTTTTTTAAATAAGGGCCATTTTGATATAAAAATTGAATTAAGCGAAATTAAAAAAAACTTTATTATAACAAAATAAACCTACATATATATATATATATGAACTATTTTTTTATATATTCGCAATTCACTGCAGTACATTTTTGATATTGGCTTACCAGTTTCATTATTCTGTTACTGAAGAATCCTCCCACCTGTGATTTAAACCAATTAATTACTCTGTTTTGCAATTCCTAATCATCTTCAAACTTGTGCAATGCAAACCATTGTTTTAAACGAAGAAAAAGGTAATAATCACTTAGTGCAAGATCTGGACTGTAAGTTGGATGTTCAAAGATTTCCGAATAAAATCATTGCAGTTCAGTGATTCTGTTGCCATGTGAGGTCATGCGTTATCGAGGAGAAACAAAATCCTGTCAGTTAGTTTTCTATTCCGTTTGTTTCAAATTGAATGTCTAAGTTTTATAAACATTTCACAGTATATATTAGATATCAGCATTAACAATTCTTCTGCATTCAAGAAAAATTCATCGGCATCCCAAAAAAAACTGTAGCCATAAGCTTTTTTCACTGAGCTTTCTTGCTTAAATGTTTTGAACTTCGGGAATGATGAATGCCACCATTGTAATGATTGCTGCTTTGTCTCAACGTTTCAACAAGGTATCCATGTTTCATCACCAGTCACAAATGTTTCTATAAATCAACATCTTCGATTTCATAGCATTTCAAAAATGTTTGAGCTGCAGCAAGATGTTTTTCTTTGCGTGTTTCTGTCAACATTTTTGGTACTCGTCTGGAACACAACTTTCTGTAACCGAGTCTTTCAGTTAAATTGTTATAAATTACTGATCGTGAAACAAAAGAAAATTTAATCAATTCAGAAACAGTGAAACTTCTGTTTTCACATATTCTTGCATTCACATTTTCAGTCAATTCAACTGTGATGACAGTCGGGTGACCACTACATTTTTCATCACGAACATTTGTTCTCCTCTACAAAACAAACGATACCATTGGTGAACTTTACCTTCAAACATAACATTTGGTCTGTAATCATTGACAATTTCTCTATGAATATCAGCAGTAGATTTTTTTTTTGCCAGTAGATAACGAATTGCTGATCGCACTTCATAGCTCGCAGGATTATTTATTATAGCACTCATTTCAGCCAGGCTGTACACAGCAACTATCATAAATAACGCTAACCTATTGTTGCAAATAAATGATTGTTGATATAAATAAAAATCCTACATTAATGCCATCAATTTCTAGTGCATTTAATTGCAGAAAATTTGCTTTCAAAGTTATGGACATTGTAAACATTGATAAAACATTAAACTAAGTTTATCCAACATGGCTAAAGACTAAAGAACTTAATATGTGAAAATTAAATTGTTTCATGAAAATATTAAAATACATAATGCAGTGGAACATTAGTTTAAAATGAGCTTATATATAAATATTTTATTATTTATAATAAGTATATTATAACTAATAAACAAAAAAAATTTTTTTGAAAACTGAACTCAAAATAAAAAAATTACATTTGGTATTCATCAGTAGTTGGAAAAAAGTATTTTGCATTAAAAAGATAAAATTTAATTATACATTTGGTATACTTGGTAATTAAAATATATATATATATATATATATATATATATATTATTCAATTTTGGGTTGTATCCTTTTTGAAATACTGTATATTATAAATCAGTACTCACATGTGAAACTATGAGTACTGATTTGGAACCATCAAGTGACTGTATTTATTATTAAAAAAACAAAGAGTTGAAGTTTTCTTGTTGAAAATTATTGATTAATTTTAATGTTATGAATTTTGCTTTTTCATTTTTCATTAACCTGTTAGATTTTTGCCCATGAAGAATATCTGATTGAAATTTATTTTTCTTCTAATGTAGTATTATTTATTAAGAATGAAAATGTGATATTTTTTCATCTGCAGGATGTAATTAATGGGGTTGGAGGTGTCCATGCTTTATTTCCTATTCTTGAAAGTGCTGGTATTACACAAGGGGGTGATGGCCCTGATTTAAGTGTCTTTACTCCTTCACCATCACCATCACCTTCTCAGTCACAGGAGCTGGATGATTGGGAGTTACTGCCATCTTCAACATATTCTGGTATTTGCTTTTGTACCAATTGTAGCTATTGAATTAACTATTTTATTCTGTGTGGAATTTAAAAAAAAAAATTGTTGTGATCAGTGTCAGATTTAACTTCTAATGAAATAAATTATTTCTTAAAATATTAATGAATATAATATGAATTTATTATGTAAAAAAAGTCGTTTTACCATTACTTTTAGGGCCATGATAAAAAAAATTATATTAAGTTTCAACGAGAGTTTTCAATGTATAAATTGTTGAGTTTAGCTTTTTAACTTTTTAATCTTTTGTTGTCTAGAAGTGTGTGCTGTTGTAATTTTTCTGTTATTAGATAGCTGAATTTTTGATAATTTTTTTAAACAATTACTAAAAGATGAGCTGAAGAAGTTTGAGAATCCACTAAGGGATAGCGAAGGTAGACTTGTTGATGAGAATATTTTACTGTCTTGTACAGGATTAGTACATATTAAAAATGCATTTAAACAGAAATACAATAATTAATCCTGTAGTTTGTGCGTAATTGTTTCTTAATGTTAATTTTATAAAATAATATTTATTTTAATCAATATTATTTCTTTCCTGTGTTTAATATTTACATTTAACCAATAATCTTTGACAAAATATAGGATGAAGAATTTCATGATTATTTTTACTGTTAAAATTATAAGAAAATATGATTTAATAAATATTTGATATTAGATAATCTAGAAAACTTAATTTAACCTATTTGTTGGGATACAACAAATAGGAATTGTGTTCATTCCGTGAACACAGATATATTTACCATTCATAATTCAGTACTGTTTAGTAAGGCAGTATAAAAATCGATCCCTTGTATATATTGTACTAAATCTTTTCTCTATTATGTCATAAAAAATTTAAAGATTGGAAACTAATCAAAATACTGAAATGAAAAAAAATATTTAATGTGAAAATATTTGTTTGATTATAATAATTTTAGTGTATCGCAGACTTTGTAGTATACAGATATTATAAAGTTCAGTGTATTACAGACTTTCCAAACTGCTATATCTACATATATTTTAAAATTAGTTTTAATGAAAAATGTATTAAGTTAGTCATAGAAACTAATAAATAATAAATTATGTAAGAAAATTTATTTTGTAGCGTTAATAAGGAACATGTTAAATTAAATTTAAAAAAATGATATTTGGTTGGCTTGGAGAGTTATCTTTTTTATTTCTCATTATCAGTAAATAGGTTAGTAAAAAAAAAGAAAATTATAAAATATTGAAAAGAACTACTTCTATCAAGTTCGTTGTGATAAAGTTTGAACTGCAGTTTACCTAAATATTAACATGTGCAATATATATTTACTGATTTATATATATTTTCTTCTCGTTACAGATGTAAAATTGCAGCAAAACCCAATATCATCTTTCTTAACTTTATTAAGAAATATATTAATAGGTAACCAGTTAAATCAGGACTATTTATTAAAACATAACGGTGTTGCAATTCTTGGAAACCTTCTTTCTAAGGTAATACTTTTCTTTTTAAATTTCATGTAGTATAATCTGTTTACTTTATATTTAAGTGAGAATTTAAAAGTGTGTCTTGCTTAAAATCATTGTAAATGTTTAAAAAAGAGTTTACAGCCATCAGTAGCTTTGATTAATAGTAGCTGGTAGGTAAGGCTAATGTTTTACATTGGGCTTAACTAGAAAAGAAACTGGGTGATTATCATTTCTTACTGGGCTAATAACATTATAAGAGTTTACCTTAGTTGTCGAATCGTAGCTACATTAAATATTGAGGTTAAGTGAATTAAATTAGAACTTTTTCAGCTATTATGATCTTGGTGCGTTATATATCATCTATGATTCATTGTATCTAAAGATAAAAAAAACAATTTTTTAAAATAACCTTTCAGTTTCCTTTTTCTTGGTGGCAGGAGACTTTAATTATCTAATTTTAAAACAGGTAAGTTTTGTACTGTGTAAATATCTAATGTGTAAATATAACTCATATTTAATTGATTTCAGTCTTTACTGAAATTAAAAACATATTGTAAAATGTAGTGGGAACGATCTGTCAAAATGTTTGCAATGTCAACAATCTCGTGTACATTCAGCTGGTGATCATTTAATACAACATTGTGAAGTTTTTTGATGATTTCATAACAGATAGAACTTCAATTTTATCCATTGTTCAGAAAATATCAAAACTTGTATGCTTTACTCGGTCATCACAAACAAGCAACTAAATGCACGCATCTGAAACTTTGCAGCCCACCATATAAAGGATCTTACTTGACAAATATCTTAGTATCAGGTCATACTTGTGCCACATCTGTGTTAGACTGGGAACTTTCTGAATCACCCCAGTGTTGTTCTATTAATTTTCAATATCTGCAATCTGGAGCTGATTGTTTAAGTTATGACACAGTTATTTTGGTTTGTCTGTTGTCTGAAGTAGGATTTGGCCATTCAATGGAGAGGAATTGTTTCATCCTATCAATGAAACAATTAAAAATTAAATGCATGTTACGGAAAAGTACCGTTACATGACCATTTAATGGTCATACGTGAACATGGTTACATTTCTTATTAAATAATTACACAACAAATAATGTCAGTTTTTATTGTAATTGATTTGATGTTGATAGTTATTGACTGTTGTGTTGTAATAATAGGATTTGTAATGATAAATTGCATCCAAACAATTGTAACAAGAAATTGTTGCTTCTATTATTTAAAATATTGTTGATTTAATTTTGTGGTAACTTTGTTTTGTAGGTATCCCCAAGTGTTATGGATATTCCAGTATTAGTTGCAGTGCAAAGACTAGTTGAATTGGCCAAAGGGGTTGGATTTGGTGCCCCTGGACATTCTGGAAAATCCTTAACATCTCACAATCGTTCTTCAGCCCCCCAACCTGTTTTATTGCGTTCTATCCATCAACATATAGTTTTTAATTTTAACATATGGTCACGCTGTCCATTCCATGTGAAAGTTGGTATGTATTAATTTAATTAGTGTTTAGTTACAAATTAGTGGTTATATGTATTTTTTTTAAATAAATTCAATGGGGCCACAACATTTTTATGTCCCAGTGGAACCTAAAGGAAGTGTCATAAATGTTTTTAAACTAAGTAAATAAATAAATTTACCATTTTATATATATATATATAATGTCTAAAAAAAGTAATAAATTTAGATTAAATTAAAAAATACTTTAAAAACACAGGAATCTAAGATTACTAGGTTATTTGCAGAGAAGCATCTTTCAATTGCTGAAAAATAGTATTCATACACAGTGGTACTCAGTAACATAGATGTACAATTGTAAGATCCTTTGCTGTACTTTTAGCTTAGTTAAAGCAAGTGTACTATTTTGTTATAAATGGCCAAGATTTCCAACAGTTTTAATGGAAACTCTTTCCTCACAGCCCTTTTTATATGCTGTTTATGAAATTATGAAGCAAATGTGTGTACCATAGTAGTGTTGTTAAAACACTTGCTTCAATTGCCAAAAAAAAAGCTTCTCTATATTTATTAAGAGCTTAAATAATAAATATTTTTCAAATGTTGCCATATTAAAAAAATTGTCAGACAATTTTTAAAAAAATTAGCAGATAAAATTATTCTTAAAGATTAATTTTTATAACAAAGTTATGGAATACTGAAATATTATTTCTGAGAAAATTTTGAAAAACTGGGTAATTTTTACATAACGTTATTATAATTTCTGTAAGAAATAGATTTTAACTTAAAACAGTAGTTTAGGTAAGATTTAATATTTAAATAATATAAAACTCAATTTTTCCTATCAATTGGATTATAAGAATGTAACCTTTCAGAAAAAAAATTTTATTACTACTTGGAGAATTATAGATGATATTACATTGCCTTTTGCGTATAAATTAGCCTCTCCAAACATGGATACATACTAATTGCAGCTGTTCTTAACATAGCTTAGTCACTGCTTATAAGAAAATTTTGGGAGAGTAAGGTACAAGGGTCTTGTCTCGAGACAGGTAATGATATAATTATGAATATAAAGCTAATTTTTCCCTTCAAGTGGTCTTAAGATGTCTCTTCATACAGTTTTTTTCCATGACATTACTGTATAGCATAGTGTAAAGGTATAACCGTTTTATAGAATGCCATTAAAAAGAGTAATACTGAATGTATACGACTATATTTTTTTGGTATTTGGGCAAACTTTTAATTGTTAACCTTCAAAAGGGGCAGACATTAGTAAAATTTGAGCATTTTATAATGCCTAGAAGTTAAATGGTATTTTATTTATTTTTGTATTTTATTTGTATTTTTTTTTTAATTGTTGAAGTGGTTTAATTTTGTTGCAGGGGTTTAATTTTGATTTTTGTTTGGCAGAATATGTATTAAGGATATTTCTGAATGCTTAATATGGTGGGTTGAAATATGTCAATTATACCTGAGAAATTGTTTTTACCATGATTATTTGAAATTATGTATGTTCTGATAGTATGTAGAATATCTCTTGCAAATAATTCAATTCATACTTTCTGCCAACAGCTCCTTTTTATTTTCTTTATTTTATGCCATTGAAAGTTAAGTTTATAAAATAAAACCTGTATCTATGTTATTCAACTGGTGATGAGTTAGTTTATTAAATGTATCTATAACCACTGGATTGAAACCTTGTATCAAATCCTTTTAGTTTTAAGATTTACAGTGTATATTTTTTAATATATCTTATATTATTGGTTAAAAATAAAATCGTTACTTAACATAGTTTTCTATTCTGTAGGTCACATACAATATATTTCAACTGTAATAAAAGATGAAAGAAAGATTTTTCGAAAACGATATGGTGTTCAATTTTTATTAGATACAATTAGAAGACATTATTCTACTGGATCAGAAAGTAATGAAAGTAAAGCAATACGTGTATCACTGCTGGGATTAATTAAATATTATTTACAAAAAGAGTGCAATACAAAAGAGATAGCTGCAATTCTTGGTTTTCTTGTTACAGTTAAGGAAGAAATACTGGTCAGTAATATTTCTATATTATTCTCTTTTTGATAAATAATAATAATAGTTTCTTTTTTAATTTTCTGAAAATAGTGAAGGATTTATCTTTACATTTTGTTAAAAGATTTATTTAAACTTTGTGTTTACAGATTATGGAAGTGCTAGATATGTTAGTTGCTCATCTTGAGACTAAAACTTGTAGAGACCAAATTTTTCTTCTGATGTATGAACCACAAGCTGCAGATATGCTATATTGTTTACTAACTGAAAAACATTTCTCAATGGAACTTAAACAGAGAGTACTTAAAGTGAGTATATTTATAAATTATATTTGTTTTAATAATTGTATTATTGTAGTTGATTTCAATTTAAAATTTAGATTTCTTATTTATATAATACAACCTAAATAATTTTTTTCATGAATCTGGTTGTATTAAACAAAACAAAAAATCTGTTAAAATTCTAACATTTTTAATAGGTCTGTATGTATGATGATCCATTGCAATGGTTTCACACAACTTAATATTTATGTGTTCTTAAGACAATCTAAGTTTGAAAATATTGCTCAAATGAGAATGATAAAAATGTAATAACTTTAGTACATTATCATTTTTACTTCCTTGTACGAAGTAAAGGAAGTATTGTGATCACAAAAAATTTCAGTTTTCAGATTTCAATGGAAATATCCATTTTGACCATCCCTAAATCCATTGTGACTAGTTTCTGCATGACATCTGTATGTACATATGTATGTATATATGTATCTCGCATAACTCAAAAACGATTAACTGTAGGTTGTTGGAATTTTGGATGTAGGACTGTTGTAACATCTTATGTTACCCCCCTTTTGATTGCAATTAAATGAACCAAAAGTGTCCAACAGCCCGATATCCCAAAAAATTTGAATTCTGGAGTTTTTCTTAACTGCAGTAATAAGCCCTCATTGTGAGCTTTTCATTGATAAGTGGTATGTATTTCATTGGTTCCAGAGTTATAGCCAAATAAAAATTTAATTAATGAAATATTTCATCTTATTAGATCTTACAAGGGAAAGCACATTGATTTGAATCAGACTTCATCTCCTTTTTTTTAACTTTTTTTTTTTTTAATTAATTTTTTTCACTTTTTTCTTTAATTTAAATATATTGATTTAACCTGTGATTGTAAAAACATTTTTACAATAAATAATCAATAATAATAAAAAAAAATAAAATATGAAAAAAATCAGAAGTTATTAGTGAAATAAAGTTTTATGTACTTTAAAGATGTGTATATGAAATTTAATGGGCATTAGTACATATGTGTATATGTAATAGATTTGGTAAAACATCTGATTATTTAATATTAATTGAAAATTATAATTTAGAATCATATTATTTTTGGATTTTCTTGTTTAATTTGATTTAATTATTCTGGTACTTCTGTTAATTTAATCTGCATTAAAGTTAACTATAGAGTGACTGAAAAATAGACCCTCACAAGAACAACATATACACTGAGGCATATATGCCCGATCTTTAATAAATTGCAAAGAATTTATTAAAGATCGGGCTTATCTTTTAGTTCATTAATCCTCTGACATTGTCGGACAATATTCTCTGCAAGTCAGAGTTGATCATCATTTTGTTTATTTGTTTTTTGTTGCCAATCATTTAATTGCTCTTTGGTTTAATATAATTCTTCTGATCTTAATTTGTGTACACGTTCTCTAGTTTTTAAATTTTCTCTCTTTATATTCATTATCCTTTCTTAATCTTTTTATTCTTTCCTTGGTCTTAATGTTTTCTTTTTTTTATATCTATCATCTTCTCTTAATGTTTTTATTCTTTCTTTGGTTTTATCATTTTCTTCCTCTTTATATTTATCGTCTCCTCTAAATCTTTTTATTCTTTCTGTGGTTTTAACATTTTCTTTCTTTTTATATTTATCATCTTCTCTTAATGTTTTTATTCTTCCCTTGTTCTTAACATTTCCTTTCCCTTCATATTCATCTTCTTGTCATTTTTTTTGAGTAGTGTTATCCTATGTAGCCTGCTATATATCATAACCATGTTGTTCAGTTTCCCGAATTTTTTTGGAAGTCAACTCACCCAACTTTCTAGCAACATACCGCTCCTGTCTCTCAAGAGCTAGAATATCAACTGGTTTCACCCTTGCAGTTACAAAGACTGCCTCCTGTGAAACTGTCCAGTAACTACTCATTACCATCAACAGTAATAGTTGTTCGGCCCTTAATAATATAATTTTATAACTATGGAATCTCATCCTATCTGCCCAAACTGGCACAACATACAACATAATTGCTTCGCACATGCCTTTGTACATGATGCTTAAGGTTCTAAAATTGAGACCCCAATTCATATTGACCACACGCTGAATTTCAAAAACGGCACTACAAACCTTTTCTGCAAAGTATTGAAGGTGCCTCTTGAACTGAAAATTCTCATCAAGATACTTCTCGAGGTACTTCTGAACTTGAGTACTTTATTTGATGGCTTGACATCAATACTCGAACTTGCCGATTCTGCCAAATGGCCTTTGAGGAGCATCATTGTAGTCTTCTCTGGGCTGAAATTCATCATGTGTTGAGCCCACAGCTCAAACACCCTGAATATATATACACTTTAATATTGATGATTGATTTCTATCCAAATCTTATACAATAATTTGTTAATGAGAGAATTGTTACAAAAGGTTAAACAATAATTTTGTATTAATTTTTTTAACAACACTACCATGTTTATCACTGACATTTTTTGTAAAAAATCCCTCAGATAAAATCTCACTAACCATATAATTTTTAAAAACTATAAGCTGCTGTTTTGACAAAATGGATGCCACTTTTAATTTTAAAAGAGAAATTTTTAAATTTCCTTTCAACGTCTTTCCCAGATATTCATGTATATCAGTCAATTAGCTTGTAAATATAACCAAGTCATCATTTTGGTTACTACATGGATTTCAACTATTCATTTTATAAATTTTTTCACTATGTGATTGTAAAAAAATTTAATTAGAGTTATAAAATCTGTGGTGGCTTTTTATTTACATAATTTAATGATTTATGAGATAATTACAAAAATTAGGCTTTGAATGCTATTTTTTTTTTTGTTATTGACTATGATCTGAGTGTAGATTTTTATCTTTCATGATTCTACTTAACAGTATTTTGAAAATATTGCATCTGTAAAATTGTAATCCTCATTTTATTTTTTTTAATGTATAATTTTATTTATTCTAGATGCTGTCTGTATTATTACGCACAGAAAAAGTATATGATCGTAATAAAGGTAGACTTCGTTTAAATGATTCGACTCCATGTGGTTTATATCCAGGTTTAATTGCAATGCTACCAGAAAATCATTTCTCTATGGAATTTACAGTTATTCTCTTAGAACAAATATTATTAAGTGGTAAAGTATACTTCGTTTTATAATTTAAGCTTAGATGAAAAATCATCATACTCGTATAAATAAATAATGGTAAATAAAAGATAATAACTATAGTTAAAATAGATAGGCGAGTACCCTGCTCATTTTAGTTGCAACTTGACTGATTATTTTATTTATTTGTTTATTTTTTTTCTTAATTCTTTATTCTTTAACTAAATTTATACTTTTCGTTAATCTTTTTTATGTATTTTGAGATCACCCACATATACATTTGAGTATACTTTACTTCCTTGCAGTAGATTTCTTATATACAATATGTTTCTCTCTTCCAAGTTAGGAAAGGGAGATTGTTTACTTATTTATTTTAATATTTTTTTATAAACTCTTTTTTGAACTGGATATCTATGGAGCCATATTATGTGGATATATTACTTTTTTATTTGTGTTTTATTTATATATTTTTTTTACAGGAAGGGAAATAAATATTTAATACTTAGAATTAAATTAAGTTTATTTTAAGATATGTATTTTTCTGAAAGATGAAAAGCATTCTTTACAGTTTTATAGGTACATTTTGAATTGTATAAAAATTAATTTTAATTTTTTAATGTAAAAAAACACTCATTATGCTGTTGGGAAAATTTCTCTCTTCATTTATGATTACCTACAGTGATGTGTTTTCTTAATTTTCATCTAACTATAGCATAAAAGGCTTCTGCAGGTTTTTCCTTCAATTTGTCTTATTCCTATCCCATTACTTCATCTTCCATTTTCTTGATCATCCATTTCTCTTTACATGTTCTTTTTGCAGTCGTAGTCTCTTCTCTCTTTTAGAATTAATACGTAAAAATTCTATTTTTTTTGTATTTTACATGACTGCCAAAAATATACAATGTATTTAGGGTGTATGTATGTATGTTTGATCTAACATAACAACTCAAGGGCTGAACCAGTTTAGATATATGACCCTGCATTGGAATCCTTACGTTACCAGGAGTGTCGCACGCTATATAAATATTATAGATACATATATGTTTAAATAGATTTTTAAAATTTGAAAATAATTTATACTATATACAAAATTGGCAAACTATATACAAGATGAAGGCAACGGAAAGTTTATAGTATGTAAGTTTATAGTATGTAGAGCAGAATCACATGGTCGCCAGTGTACAGCAAAGGTTGTGACTGCCATTGCATATTCGGCACTGAAGGCTCTGCCCAAATGATCATCATCAGAATTGACAGAGTTTGCTAGTTGGTGACAGTTACTTCTTGCAATGCTTGATGCACTTGGTAGATAGGCCAGACTACATGAATACAGAAGAATTGTTGTCCTGTGGACTGTCAGTGAACATGCAAGTTTAGCCATATGTAGTTGATGATCTTATAAAGCCCACTGCTCCTGAAGAATTACCAGAGGGCTACTCTAGCTATATAGAATCAGGTGTCGAGCATTTCTTCCAGAGCCATGAATGCGTGATCATGACCTGTCTGAACCAGTACTCTGTAGCTATATTTAAGGATAATGCTCATTTCTATATCTTTGACTCCCATTCGAGAGGCAAAAAGGATTTACAGCGAGTGAAAAAGGATCATCAATGCTGATGCATTTTGCAACATCGGATGACTGTCCGATACCTATTTATCTGTTGAAGTGTAAAACAGCTCCTTTCCATCAGTGTTATGCGAGAACCAAAGGGCAGAGGAATTGATTAAACAGATTAAATTGTTTCCAGATGGTAGGAATGGGTAGGAATGGTCAGTGTCCATAACTCCACTTGACTACTTCCAATCAAGGGTAATGAGTAATGAAAGGAGATTACAAACCAACTAATAACTGTTTTATGTCATAAAGTTCAGCAAAATGTTTCTGTTTATGGTGGCTTATGCCAAAATGGAGTTGAGCCTAATAATGTTGTTCAGAACATTCACCTTGTGATGCATAATATTTGAGGCGCCATAAAGCCGTGAAGGCTTTATGCCAATAAAGCCTTCACGGATCTAATGGTAATTTTCTGAAATCTAGGGGCTCAATACTTCTACATTACACTATCGTGTAATGATTTACACTGGCCGGATATCCTATTTTTTTTAGTTATTTGTGGCAGTTATGTTTTTTAATTTTTAACAGATTTAAAACTTGTTGAATAATTTTTTTTTCTTTACAAAAGAATTTGTTTGTGTGCTTTCAGGCTATAATATGTATTTTTTGTGATAAAAAACTGCATTCAAAATTAATCTTTTATAAAGTTGCTAAAATTTGATAAAAATGATACACAACATGTCTGCAATGAATCCACACTATCTTCATAGACTTCATATCAAATTATTTATTAAAAATATATTAAGAATAATAATGTTTCGCTTTAATCAGTAAAATTAAAATCAAAAAAATGTTATTGTTTGTTAGAAATTTAGATGGTAATACCATGGTCATTAAAGATGGTAACAGTGTTCTTAATGAAAATATTTTTAGTTAGAATCTGTTCATTTGTAATATATCTTTAAATTTAATGGAGGATATATTTGAAATATTTGTAAGTTTTCAGTTTAACATTTCATTTTGTTATTGTAATCTTCTTTTATATTTAAATAATTTGAAATTTTTCTTAAATTTCTTAATTTTATTTAATTTTGTTATAACAACTTGTACAATTAGAATAAATTTAGTTGTAAATTGCAGCTCTTTTATGCTCTTTATATGCCGATATCTATTAATTTATTATAGTCTGCTTTAGAGTTTCAGTTTATCATCATAATGATTTATGTTAAGGAAAAATAAATTTTTAAGCTATACTTGGATTTTCTTTAGGCTTTGAATAAATATTTTTGGAAATGTGTTAATAAATTTCTATATTACTGTTCTTAGGTTTTGTAACTAATTGTCTACTTGAGGAGTTTGAGTACATTGAGATTCATATACTTAAATTTTTTATGTTTTTAATCATTTTTATTTTATACTATTCTATAACTATTAGATAGCAGGCTATTTGCTCGCTTGCGATAAAAGCAAGCTTTCCAATAGCAAGATAATCATGATATATAAATAATTTAATTTTTATTGAAATTTCAAGTTGAATTGTATTTAAATGTGATTTTATGATTTTTTTGTATGGTAAATATTTAGTAATTTATATCTAATTACCATCTATAATCTTTATTTTTATTTTTCAGAAAGCAGTGCAAGTTATGCTGGAGCATTATCTTTAATTCATGCTTTAGCTCTTTGTGATGTTGATGTTAAGCTAGAGGCTGCCAGGAAGATATTAACTATCACATTTATGCGACCTTCTGCACCTCAGCAGTTTGCTAAACAGGTATATAAATGAAATATTCTTATTTATATATTAATTTTAATGCTATGTTCTCGCCTATAAATGAAAAGTCTATCTAATATTTACTACTGAAAATGCAAATAGGTTTTTATATGCTCAAAAGTGATTATTCCTATTATCAGTTTTTGGTTATTTATCCAGTAATTTTTTATTTTTTTGATCAACCAATTATAATATGAATTAGGAAGTAAGTCAGATTTTCCTAGAATTTACTAAATTTCAGCCAACAGTTTTGTAATTTCTATAATATTCTTTGAAAATGAACTGTGTACATTTTTTTTTAGTTAGAATAAAACCTCAGTGCCTGTATAATGTTTAGGACACTCATTTAAAATGATATATTAAATTTAATTTAATAAAAAAAACTGTGGAATGCTGAATAGACAGGACTACAGAATTTTTAGAATTGCTGTAAAAAAAACTTTTTATAACATTTTTGTTCGATTATGAAAAGCCTATTTACATTCATACCATATGTATATCAACATATACATAAATGCTTAGAGCTTAGAGCTGTTAGTATAAATTATATGTAAATGTTTTTTAACATTATGTTTTGACTGTTGGTGTTTAATTAATGATACCATGTTAGGATTGATCAGCTTGGATAAGACCATATTTCAAACTGTAGTTGTAGACTTACAGTCTCTTGTGAAGGAAGAATTAAATTTAAAAAAAAAGAAAGTAATTCATGACTTACATATTTTTCACAGATGGGATATAGATATTTCCAATCATTAAGTTTAATGATTAAATTATTTCTAACAATCAAATGTATATTTTTTAATATTATTTCAGTTGGGTTGGCAAGATTGCATCACTAGATTACTCGTAAAATGTCCTATAAGTACTCAAAAATCAGATTCACTGCCTGACTTAATGTCATTTGAAGAAGATGTACTAGATAACAATAGCATTGGTGGCGGCGGTAGTGGTAGTGGTGGTGGAGGTGGAACAGGAGGAAGTGGTGTTGGTGGAGGAAGATGTTCACCATCTTCTGTTTCTCGTTTATCTCTTTCAGATGCTGCTTCTACACTTGAACTAGAGATAAAAGGTAAACTAGTACTTGATTAATATAAAAAAATAAAACTATTCAATTTTATAAATTCTTTTGTTGCATTAATAATTATATAACCTCATGAAAATTCATATAATTCAACAAACTGATCACTGTGCCAAATAACAACAAAATAACCACCAAACACAGTAACAGAACCTAAAAAAACTAAGATGATGATTTAATTAAAGACAGTTGATTGTAGCCATTGGCAGCCGTGTTTACGTATGTATTTACGTGACATTTTTTATTTATTATCATTCCAGTAGGCATTGAGTTATGTTGTTCAAGTTTTGTGATAGGGTTTATGTTTTCTAAATTTTTAGTTTTTCTTCATTTATTTTTTGTTTTAGTCTGATGTAATTTTGGAATTTTGTACTGACTGATTACAGGATCCTGGGAAAGTTAACTTTTGGTATTAGTTTTTTAGGTTTTCTATTACTGTGTAGTGGTTATTTTGTTGTTATTTGATATATCTATATATATAATAAACCCAATTGTGAGGAAAACTTACTAGAGAATTTTTGCCAGATCACATTTTTACTTTAATTTGCATTAAATACCAGTTGCGATTTTTAAAAGACAGTTTATAAGTATGCAATTTTGAGGGTAGAAAGAAAAAGTCCTTGTTTTTAAACCACAAGAGTCAGATATTTCCTTTTTCTGTATTTCCAAGTATTTAGTGGATATCTCACTTGCCGTAGAATTCCTGGCATGAATGGGGTTATTACTTTAGGAACATATACCAAATCTCAGGTGGCTCTTGTCATTTTTAATTTCTCTAGGAAATCAGTTTTTGTTTTAGCAGATATTTAAGCAGGTCATTGTATTGCCTTTCATTTGACCTGTATCTGCTTTGATATGATTAAAATTGCCCTGATCTCCTAAGGGATTGCGGACAGGGTGGCTGCTCACTGCCTGCAGAAATAGTTTTGAACTTTCTTGTGGAAGTTGTTTGTGTATTACTGCAATGCTTCTGAGAGTAGGTTGCTGTTTCTTATCCCCTACCTGTTTTGTTTATTCTTTATCCCTTCTCCATTTAAGTTCTTTGGGTGTAGTCAGGGTCTGACTACACTCAATGATGAGGATGTCAGGATCTGTAGTCATACTTCTAGTTGATCTTTGTGTTTTTTATAAGGAAGCATGACTTCAGACTGATTCAGTATTCCATTTAATTTCTGGTGAAAATTTATGCTATTTTAAACCAGCTGTGAAATGAGGGCCTTTGATAGCCAGTTGCAAAGGTGACTTTTTCCTCCACCAAGATGTAGAGTAACATCTAGCCAACAGACATTTAGAAGTTTGCCAGAATTATCTTTTGTAATCAACATGGAATTAAATATAATTTATTTTTTTTATTTATTAGTATTTTTAGATAAAGTATACTATTAATTATCTCCTTGTATGAAGTAAAGGAAGTATTGCGATCGTGAAAAATTTCAGTTTTCAGATTTCAACGGAAATATACATTTTGATCATCCCTGAATCCATTTTGACTAGTTTTGGCATGACATCTGTACTTACATACGTATGAATGTGTCGTATAACTCAAAAACAATTAGCTATAGGATGTTGAAATTTTGGATTTAGAACTGTTGTAACATCTAGTTGTACAGCTAGCTCCCCTTTTGATTGCAGTCGACTGAACCAAGTGTCCAAAAAAGCCTAAAATCCAAAAATTTGGATTTTGGACTTTTTCTTAACTGCAGTAATAAGACCTCATTGAGAGCTTTTTAACAATATATATCATAAGTGATACTTATTTTCATTCGTTCCAGAATTATAGCCTAATGAAATATTTGACTCTTACAAGGGGAAGGCACATTAGTTCGAATCAGACTTCATCTTCTTTTTTTTTTTTAATTTAAATATATTGGTTTATTAATAATTATTAACCTCTGATTGTAAAAAAGATTTTACAGTAAATAAATTCAATAATAACAAAAAAGAAAAAAATATCGGAAGTTATTAATGAAATAGAATTGTACGCACTTTTCATTTAAAAAAAAATGTAATAGGCATACAAGGAAGTCCACATCAGATTTTTTCAATTAAGTATTTAGTTTGATATTGAAATTGACTTTTTTTAATAATATTTTTTAGAAGTTGCAGAGACTGTTACAAATGCTGTTGCTGATAATATACATTATGCTGCTGATAACATATCTTATGCTGTTGCTTCAGCTTACAACACCTTTAAACAAAAAACTGTAGAAATGCAGGTAAGTTTCTTTTGTAACATAAATATATTTTTTTTAATGTTAGAAATAACCATTTTTTAAAAACCTTTATAGTGCTATGTAAGTGGAGAGATTGTTCCTTGTGTGATTGATATTCATTGATATTTTATATGTGATATTATATATGTGTTTACAGTAAATGTAAACACTATCATTGTGAAACATGTATTAGTGATGTGTAACATTTAAATATGTCTAAAAGGAAATCATATTTTCTGTATTATATTTTATTTGAAATGTATGAACGTATGTAGAATACCATGTTTAGTAATATTATTTAAAGCAGTCATATTGATTCATACATAATAGTAGGTAGGAATTGTATTTATTTACTTGCGCCGGCCTCCATGGCGTGAGTGGTAGCATCTCAGCCTTTCACCCGGAGTTTCCAGGTTCGAATCCTGGTCAGGCGTGGCATTTTCACACACACTACAAATCATTCATGTCATCCTCTGAAGCAGTACTTTAATGTGGACCCAGAGGTTAAAAAAAAAGTATTGTATTTATGTTTTTTTGATTCAGATATATTTTTCTTGATTTATAGGAAAGTCTTGAAGAGTTTGGTGAGACAGCTAGGTCAAGATTAAAGAAAAGACGTAGTTTAACATCATTGCAGGACCCCGAAAGCCCAAGACCAGTACGAACATCTCAATTATTAGCATCTTTTGGATTAGATATGGATACAATCAGCTTTACAAACAGGTAATTATTAAAATTTATTTTATTTATATTACGTAATATTTATTTATATTATTACGTTTTATAAATTACCATTTATAAAACGGTAATATTACCATTAAACTTCATAATTAAGTATAGAACTTATTATTAAACAACATAATATACATTACATGTCTGTATTAATATATTAAATATAGTTATGTAACAATCTATTGTTAAGTATTCATTATAATTAAATATTATGTTGTTCTTTATTTTGAATTTCAGATCACAATCAAGCAGTGACGAAGGTGAAACAGAAGAAATATCAACTTCCCCTCAGATTTCAATAGATAGTTGTAATTCTGCGACTAGTGCTTCAACTCAGAGTCTTGTATCAACGCAAACAAATGCTTCAGTTCATGAAGAATCTGATGAAGATGAAAAGATCTTATTTGACGCCCTCCAGTAATAATCATTGATTGCTAATATTATATTATGTTTCTGATAAATTTTTAATTTAGCACTTCCAATATTGAACCAAAAATGATGATTTCTTTCTGAAAGTTGATTTTTTTTTGTACTTTAATTATTATGTAATCAAAACCCATCACATTTTATTTTTGAATGTTTAAATGAAGTATGAAAGTTTTTCAAAGTAATTTTCTACTTTCTAAAAACAACAAACTTTTTCTTTATATTAAATTCAAGCACTCTCATAGTACACATTAGACAACTGAGAGTGAAATCACATAGGAGGAGTTGGACAAAACTTCACTGCTAGCTAACAACCAGCTGCAATGAGGATTAGGAGCAGGCTTTGCTGCATCTTGGGTTAGGTGCTATGCAGTAAAACCATGTTTTGTAGGGATTAGTGTATTCATCTTTTTATGTAAAAAGTTGGATATATTTATGCCATAACTATCTGGTAGGGAAACAGTCTGTTACCCTTCTCATAATTTCTTCTGTTTTCATTCCTTATTGATCCTTGATCTAGATCAGCTGAATAACTTGCTGAATTTTAGTGCATTGTTGATTGGAAGAGAGAGGCAAACTAAAAATTATTCTTATTAGTTGTGAGCAGGATTCTGAAATTCTATCACAGCAATCAACAGAATCATATGGATTACACATATTGGGAAAATTTCAGGATGTAATGAGTTAGAATTCATCTTGATTAAGATCCGCGGTGTAGAGGATGGCTCACTGGTAGAGGTACTTTTATTGTCGTAGTCATCAGCCAGAGTGTTTTGAGTAGAATATTTATATTAAAAAAAACTAAAGCTGTGAAAAATTGTAAAATCAATTTAAAGCTAAGAATGATAGTGAGACTAATACTAAACATGTGTAGTAGGTGTCAAGAATAAGAAGAAATAAGAAGATATTTTAGAATAAGAATTTAAAATACTCTTATGGTGATGGCAGTTAAAAGCATCTTTTTTTACTGACGACTAGCGCATTCTGCCTCTACAGTCGCTTTGTTCAGTTGGCTTTCCCCACTCATTATGACAACATGTCACGTCAATTTATTTGTATATAGCAATTCTTTAACATGTTCAGTTATTACAGTCAGGTTGTATTTTATATCAAGTCAAATTAATTCTCATCTATAAGTGTACATTTGCAATATAACTTAACGCTTTCAATGGCTATCATCGGACAATATAATGTAATCGTTCAAGTTAATAAATATGATTACAGTTTGCTTACAATTCAGCAATTATTTACTGCATCAAACGCCATTAACAACTGCAATCATTGAATGATTTAAGGAAGGTTGTTAACCAGTAGGGAAATCTTGAAAAGAGCTTTATAAAAGAAGTCAAGATTATTTGAAATTGCTCTGGGATAAAAAGAAAAAGTATGTAATGTTAAACAGAATTGCTCATTTTTTTTACTACACAAAGCGGTGGAGTGGTAGCATTCGGCCTTAAATCTGGAGATCCCGAATCCTGGTAAGGCATGGCATTTTTCACTTGCTACAAAAATCCAATTCCATCTACCATGCACATTTTTTTCATGACAGAGCCAAATCTCAGTATTCGCCTAAGCATGGTACATTGGCACAACTCCATTATTCTACTATTTATAAATAAAAAAAAGAGAAGCTCATTGACAGATAGTCTACAAAGATGGACCAGCATGTGCCATTGGGTCAATGAAATTGAATTCAATGAACAAAATGAATTAGTCTTTTAAATAATTTTGTCCAGTTATTTTATAGCATTAGGGTGTGTAATATGCATGTGATTTCTATGTGAATTTTTTTTTTAATAATATCTTGTAATCTTGCTTAAAATATTTAATTTTTGTTAATTTATTTTCAGACAATTAAAAGCCTTAGATGCAGAAAAAGTATTTGATAGAGAACAAGAATTGTGCTATTTAGTTGTAAATATCCTTTTTACTATAATGTGGCGTGGAATTGATGGCAATAATAAAGATGCTTGGAAGGTAATTTTATCATTTTCATTATTGTATATTTAAAAATAAATTGTACGATTTTAGATTCTACTCCCTCATAAGTGGACTTATGCTCATCGGCAGTTAGGAGTTGTCTCTTTCCTAGTTTTAGACTTTACCAGAATTGTTAAAAGTAAGCACAATTATTAATTAATTAAGCACAATTAATTAATTAAAATTGTGAGTTTTATACTATATTAAACTTATTACTTTATTGGTGTGAGTACCAATTATTTTAAGAAAAATTTCTGAAGGAAGGATTTCTATTAAAACTGTAGGAATCTTCACAATCTGTCAAGAGTATAATTTGCTTTACAGCAGTATGTAATACGCTAGAGTTTATACGTGACTATTCATATGACATTTCTTGTAATACCATGAAATGACTTTTTATAATAGTAGAAGTCTCTTCACTTTTAATGGAAATTTTAAAACTTTTAATATGATTAAAGGTTAATTATTAATTAAATTGATATTAAAATTAAGTTAAAAAATTAATATGTAACAATTTTTTACACATGTACACAATGTAATGTCAATATAAACAAATAAAATTAAATTAAAAATAGAATTAAAAATCAATCATTTTTAAAGTAGAATCAAAATTTTAGTAAAGTAAAATTATATTCCAGCCGTTTCACTGAATTTACTTTATATAGCTTTTTGATTTTACTTTAAAAGTTTTTGATTTTTAATGTAATTTTACTTTATTTGTTTATAATGAAAACACATTGTGTACATGTGTAAAAAATGATTACATTTTAATTTTTTAACTTAATTTTAAAATCAATTTTAATTAATTAATCTTTTTAATTTTTAAACAATTTTTTTATATTTTACATTTTGTTTTGATTTATAATTTAAAATTTTTAACTTAAATAAAAGTTTTTAAAATTTTGTATAAGCTTTTAAAGTATGATGAAGAAAATTTAAATTTAATTTAAAAGATTTAAAAAAAAAATTAATTAATTAAAAAAATTTTTAACATAAAATATAAATGATATGATATTGCGAGATAAATGATGTTTTTTGAAATATATGTATATAAATAATAGTAATAGTAATGATATATATAAATACAGCTGATAATGTGAATTAAGTTCACAAATGCGTTTCTGCTTACATGGTGAAATAAGGTAAGTCATCCTATTTCAGTTGCTCTGTACTTAGGGTTGATCTATTAAATATAAATTAATTTGTATCGGTACAGAGGAGTATGGTTATTAAAAGAATTGCTTTAAAAAAAATAATATATATTTGTATATAATAATAATTATATATATTTTTATTTATTTGTTTACCAAATGGGTTTATCAAATTGAAATTTTGCTAAACCATCAGCCAGTGTTTGTGGGAGACAGTGTTATAAAAACATCAACAAATAGAAACACTCATAATAAATTTATACCAATGTTCATTACATTACAGTGATGTGACAAACATTACACCATGTGCATGGTTTATTTTAGTATTTTTAATTTTTAATGTCTTTAATATCATTATTTGATGTGCAATTTAATTAAATGAATTCAATCATGACTAAAGATGCAGATCCTGGAAAAGTACTTTCATGATAAAATTAAGGTAAGGTATGTCTTATCTCAATATTCTGTACTAAGTGGTTTATAATATACATTTATATATAAATAGAATGAATGATAATATTAGTTTCAGATGAACCTAATAGATTAAGTTAAAATTTTTAATTAAAAATTTGATCTTGAAGAGAAAATTAACTCAAATTACTGAATAATCAATCCTATAGAGTAAATCAACTCAAAATTATTAAATATTTGATTTTATAAAGAAAGTTCATATAAGATCATTGAATAATTGATTTTACAATTAAATCAAAATATTTTTCCTGAAATAAAATTGCTTCTTAAATATAAAAATTATATTAGTAAAAAAAAAAAAAAAAAAAAAAAAAAAAAAAAAAAAAAATGGATTTTGAGAATGTTTTGAAATGCACAAAGAGAACAACAGAGTTTAATAAGATTCATGATATGTAAATTGGCAAAAGATACAATAAATGGTTTGCAAATAAAGTAATGAGACTGGTTCAGAAAAACATTTTATTTACAATCCAATTATACATGGACTATCACCTTTGAAATAGTTCCCTTGGGAAACCACCCAATGCTTCAAACAGTTTTCCCATTCTTCATAGCAGTGTTGGAACTCAGTAAGCAGAATATTCTTCAGATGGTCGGTTACATTTTT
Organism: Lycorma delicatula; assembly: GCF_047948215.1. Lineage (NCBI taxonomy): Eukaryota > Metazoa > Arthropoda > Insecta > Hemiptera > Fulgoridae > Lycorma > Lycorma delicatula. The sequence continues at coordinate 92,576,192 of NC_134461.1, forward strand.
TTATGTTTTCTACTGTTCCCAAAAGGTGTACTTTCAGCTGTTTTTTTAAATTTGGAAACAGGTAAAAGTCACAGGGTCCCAAGTCAGGTGACTAAGGTGGTTGGGAACTATAGGAATGTTTTTCTTTGCCAAAAACTCATTAATTGAGAGTGCAGTTTGACAAGGTATATTGTCATGATGCAGCATCTAGTTGTCTGATGGCTGGTCTCATGTGGGTAACTCTTTTCTGCAGTCTTTCGAGAATTTCTTAGTAAACATATTGATTTGCAGTCTGTCCTGTAGGCAAAAAGCTCCTTGTAGACAGTGTCATTACTATCAAAGAAACAAATTAGCTTGGTTTTGATTTTTGTTTTGCACATTTTTCCTTCTTTGGGATGTGGTGAGTTTGAAGTGTGCCACTCCTTGATCTGGCATTTTGTTTCCGGGCTGTACTCAAATATCCAAGATTCATCACCAGTAATAACATTTTTTAGAAAATCAGGATCATCTTCAATTTGCCCAAGAAGATCGCGGCACACTTCTACCATGTTGTTTTTCTGTTCAACATTGAGCTTTTTAGTGACCAATTTTGCACAAACTTTTTTTAATATCTAATTCCTTTGTCAAAATTTGATGGACTGTGATATGGTTCAAATTAATTGTTCTGCAATCATTCTGACAGTCAATTGCCGGTTGTACCATATCAAGTCTGTGATTCGCTCAACATTGTCGTCACACTTTGATGTTAACGGTCTTCCAGAGGGTGGATTGACTGCAGCTGATTCCCGGCCATCTGAAAATGCTTTAAACCACCTAAAAACTTGGGCTCATGACAGATTGTCATCTCCATATGCCCTTTTCTATTTTGAAAAAGTTTCATTAGCATTCTCACCTAGTTTTACACAAAACTGCTCATAATTATCACTCATTTTTGTAACTTACTACAAAAACTCATTTTACAAAAAGTTTGTTTACATTTTTGTAAAATGTAAACAAATCACGTGCCAACAACAGACTAAAAATGTAAGTACCTAATATAAATCAGCTATTCATAAAACCATATGTTAACTAATAACTTTACAGTGCTGTCACTTTGGCTGCCAAAATAAGTTAGTCTCATTACTTTATTTACAAACCTCGTATAGAGTATAAAACTCATTAAAACTGCGTATGGAAAAGCTCTCTAATTACTGCATACAAATTAAAATTCAGATTCACTGTTGAAAGGAACAGTGATTGCACTTTTAATTATTTGTGTGGTTTAAATTTTAAGTACTGGTAGGGCTAGACCAGCTTGTGGTTAACTTGTCATCGCAAATCAGCTGATTTTGAAGTCAAGAGTTCTAAGGTTCAAATCCTAGTCAAGGCAGTTACTTTTATATGGATTTGAATACTAGATCGTGGATACCATTGTTCCTTGGTGGTTGGGTTTCCGTTAAACACACATCTAAGGAATGAAGGAATGGTTGTCCTGAGACTATACAAGAACACACTTCATTTACATTCATACATATCATCCTCATTCATCCTCTGAAGTAATAACTAACAATGGTTTCAGAGGCTAAACAGAAAAAGAGAGAAGAGAGAGGGGGAGAAAGGAGTCCAAAATCCTGATCCAGGAAGTCATATCTAGGAATAGATGTATATGAAAGGCTGTAATTGCTTAAATGTATAGTTAAACTATATAATATAGATGTTCAAACCGGTGTAGAATAAATTATGGCAAATTGATAAATTTGTTAATTTTAAGTACATTAAAATATATAGTTAATGTTGGCAGATGTTTTCCTGACTTAGCTAAAGTAAGTAAAATGGGAAAAATACTTATGTGGAAAGAAATTCCTTTATTATGAAATATAATTTCTGAGCCAGAAGCAAATACTAAACCACTTTTTACCCAAAGTAACTTAATTCTTGTTTAATTTTTTTTCTTTTTAATTAAAAATTATAATGGTTTAAAATATTCTTTTATACAGTCTATAAATTGTAAATAAGTTTATAAAAAGTGTATGTATAAACTTTACTGAGGAATTCCTGCCTAAAGTTGTCAAAGCTCTCAAGAAGCTGCACCCAAATTCAAGGATGGATACATGGTTTCTTCACCATGATAAAGTTCCAATGTATTGCCGAAAAGGTAGCTCCAAGTATTTGGCTAGCACTGGAATAAAACTGTTAGACCACTCTCCCTACAGTCCTGACCTTGCTCCATATGACTTCACGCTGTTTCTCCAGGTGAAGAACAGACTGAAGAGAGGAGAACAGACTAAGGGCTTGGGACAATGAATTTGCCCAGATCTTCAACAAAACATAGCTTTTTTCTGGTTTTAAAGGATGGAGAAGCGTGTGTGAAATTATTTTGAAAAATTTTTAAAAGAAAAGATGTGTTACAAAACTTTCATAACACTTTTTACAAATACACATATGTGCTTTATGTAGATATAATGTTCATTACCATTTTATTTTAATGTTTCAATTTCTTTTTCACATACTTGTAATTTTCATTTTAATTTGCATTCAGTTTCTATACAAATTTTGAAGATTACAAGTAGATTTACATTTCATTAGATTTGTTTTTTAAAATGGTCAATAAAACTTTTTGACACAGCCACCAAATAGTAATAATCTTTTTTCTTTCATTTGTTGCGATCTTTCTTAAATAAACTGCTAGAATTACTGTCATGTTTTGTCATTTCATCATGACTGCATAAATATTAACAGAATCTCTCATCTGTAAGCTCAGATTCATTGAGTTACTAATTTGTTTACTATAAATTCATTTGATAAGCATTATTAGTTTTAATTATGTTGGGATTTGGTTTAAAACAGAAATTCTTGAGTTACTCCATCATTATTTTTTTTAATATTATTTCTTTTTGTATGTAGGGAGTGTTAAATGAATATATTTAGTATATCTTTTTCACCATTAAGAGGAAGAAGTTTCACAAAGGGAGTTTGATAAACAATGGCATATACAACTAACTATTATTATTTTTGGTGCTCTGCAATACCCCAGACTCATGTTTGAGTCCAATTAAAGATAGAATTACTCTGTATTTAATTTGATTACTATGTTTATTGTTTGCTATAATGTGTTAATGGTTTTGTGTCTTGCATCTAGAATTATCCAAAAGAGACTGGATATCATCTGCTGAACTGTAGTTAGGCATTCAGTATATTGTGAGACAATATTATATTATTGACAATTAATTAATGTCAATCTCTTGTGATATTTGATGGAACTAATTTAAATGTATTTGAAGAATACAGTAAGTCATGTATTGAAGAATGCTTTGTTTTCACAGGAACGAGGTCAAGTTATGGCTTGTATTAATTGGTTGGGACTTAATAATACTTTGCACTGCTCACATCTGGAACTAAAGTTACGGTTATTAGAAATGGCTGTTACAGCTGCATTAAGTGATCTTCGTGATTCTACTAGTTCAGAAAATGCAGCTCAGTTGCTTAGATGGGTTTATGATCTGACTGTTCTTGATCCTAATCATGATCATTCAAAGAAAGCATCATCACGGGTAATTTATTACATTCAAATACAAAATACTTTTATATGTTGGAGAGTATACTTATATAATTTATTCTGGTTTCATTGAAACCTGTTGCATTGTGTTTTAGTAAATAATGAATGTGTGTGTAGGTTATTGAAAATTGAATTAATGGAATTGAATTATTGATTATATTTCTCGCAAAATAATTTACATCAGGCTTAATGCTATTCTACAAAATTTGAAATTTGAACTACTTAATTATTTAATTGAATTAATTTGAAATAATTAGTATAATTTGTTCATAGGACGTAGAATAATTTTGTTTATAGACTTTTCAAAGAAAAGTACAGTATTACTTTCAATTACATGATGGGACTAGGAGCTGAGAATTCATTTTCTTTATACTATGAGATATGAGGAGTATGAAAATACTGTTTACTTGAAATCATATAATAATATATAGATATGAGGTATATTCATAAAGTAAAGTTTGGTCGTTAAAAAAAATTAACTCTTAAGAAAAGGTTTTTACTGACAGTTTTAGTTTACTACATATCTACGTCATTTTTCCACATAATCATCACCATTCAGTTCTAAACACTTTTCTTAACACTGCACCAGTTTCTTTAAGCCTTCTGCATAGAAATTCGCTGCCTGGTAATTGAACCGGTAGACAATGGCAGTCTTCAGTTCCCGTCACTTTCAAACCGATGTCCACCAAGCCACTTTTTCAAATGCAAGAAGAGGAAGTATTCACCAGGTGTAAGGTCAGGATTATATGTAGGGTGGTCAAAAAATTCCCAATGAAAATCTTGAATCTTCTTGGTTAAGGTAGCGGTGGAGGTGTGTCCAACATGCGGAAATTCATCAGCCAGAGCACACTAATCATTAATCGTTGATCACATCACAGTTTTTCGGTTCACTTGTTCAACAATTTCATCGGTCTAAATACTGGGCCTGTCACTCCAGTCTTCTTCATGCACATTTGTGCGGCCATTTGAAAGTCTCAACACCATTGTCTAACCTTTCCTTCACTCATTGCTGTAGGTCCATATACTAGGCACAACTCAGTGAATTTCAGCAGCTGAAGATCCTTTCGCACACAAAAATCGAATCACAGCGCACACTTCACAACTGGTGGGAGAAATGATTGTCGCAAACATTGCGATCTGCATTCACTGGTAGGCAAAAGACTGCTGAATCAAAACAACTGCAGTGGCTTTGTAAATAGTCAATAGATGGCCATGCATGTGTGAAACTGTTCAGACCTGCTAATATTTAAATATAAGCCAACGGCCTGTACTTTATGAATGCCTCGTGTATATGTAAATATATATAAACCTATGTATAGAATTTTGTGGCTCCATACTCTCTCCAATACTACTAGATCACTTTCATTGTAATTTAGGTATGCTGTATTAGCATATCTGAAGTTGTCCATGTAAAAGTTTGATGAAGATGGATTGAGTTGTTCTTGAGTTAAGGTAAAAAAAATTTGAGGTTATGTTAGTCAACATAACTTCATACTTATGCAGCGAGTCACAGTGGTAAGAGAGTTGAAACTTGTTTTTCTTTTTTTTCTTTTTTATTATAGTGCTTTTTTGACTTATTTTTATTAGATCAAAGGTTTTTTTTGTAAAATTTTAGATTAGAATAAGTTGATACTTTTTCAAAAGTAAGCTGAGTAAAATATCAAAAAAGACTAGTTTTCTTGCACAGAACTGCACAAGAATTTTTTTATTTGCAATATTTTAGTTAAACAAATTTTAGTTTAATTGGAACAAATTATAAAAACACAATGCTAACATAATTACGAAAACACAATGCTAACATAATTACGAAAACACAATGCTACAGTCTCTATTTTTTAGGAAATGTTTTTCCTCAGAAATGTTTTTATTTGGATCCAAAAGATCTGTTCCCTTTTTGAAAATACTTTTTTGGCAGGTTTTTCTTAAATGTCTGAATCACTTCATTGTAGGATGACATGTACTGGGTCTATGGATTAGTAAATCCCGTTGCTAGCTGTTTTGTTATAACTATTTTGTTCTTTTTTTTAAATTTAATTCCTATTTATCAGTTTTAATTCAAATGAATTATTTTTTCTTCTACTAATTATTTTTTGTTACTTATTGGACTTTTTCATATTTATGAAATATTTAATCATTTTTAGTTATGTTTCTTTATTTTACAAAAGAATGAGAAAATTTTTAGTCTCTGTTGATTAGTTGAAGTTTGAATAAGTACATGAATCCATATTGAGTTTATGTAGTATTTATTCATTTGTAGAATACATTTTTGATTAGATATATCTGGTAGTCTTGTTTGTTGTAATTTGATTTCAGTTTAGTAATAACACATTGAATATTAATAATACATGTAATATTTGAAGTATTTGAAGTATATTGAATAGAATTAATGTAAATAATTGATTGAATTGCTTAATGCATTGTATGTTACTGTCCCACTACATATCACCTTGTGTACTGAGTCTAGAATTGAATCAGCTGAGCTTTAGCGTTGAGAAAAAGAATTACAACAATCAAGGCTGCCATTACAATATTTTAAATAAGAAGAAAACATGATATTAAAACTTAACAGTTTCCAGTTAAATTTTTTTCTGTATGATGTATACAATTGTTGTCATGTATAAAATTAACAAGAAAACACATTTTTTTAAGAATGGACATTCATAAAAAAAAGCCTTTAAGTTGTAAAAATCAGACTTACAGATTTGTAAACAAACATTTGTTCATTTTTTATGTGGTATAAGTAAAAACAGATTATTCCATTAATAACAGAAAATTGATGAATTTGATTTTAATAAACTGTAAAGTTTCATTATGGAGCAAACTGAACTCACTGGTTTTTTTTTTTATTGTACTGGATGTACAATGTTGTTTGTATATATATATATTTTTTTTTTTCAAACATTATGTACCACTGTTATCAAATAAATTATTTTAAATAAAAATATTTAAATCTACCAAATTTAAGGTAAAAACACTTACCTGCCTGTAGCACTTTCGGAGTGTTACTCCTTCATCAATAGAAAAATTGAATAAGTTACACTTAACTATGAATTAAAATATATGGTTAAAAATATAGTTAAAATTTAAAAAAAAAATTATTAGTATGTATATACTAGTGTCATAGTAAAAATTTCTTATATCTACCGTGGTAAGATAATGTAAAGTTTATAATTGTACATAAGTATCATTGTATTGTATATATCATTTAACTGTATATATATATATATTATTTAAAAAACAAACATTTAAATCCATCTGATACAGTGTTCAAATAAAAGGTAAGAACACTCACCTATCTGTAGTGCTTTCAGAGTGTTACTCCACCATCAGCAGACAAATTTAATAAATTACACACAATTATAAATTAAAATTTAAAAAAATCATTATTATGTAAACTTTAACTATGACATTTATGAATTACACTAGTATATACATAATAATAGATTTTTTAAATATTTTAATTTATAATTGTGTGTCATTTATTAAATTTGTCTGCTGATGGTGAATTAACACTTTGAAAGCACTACAGACAGGTGAGTGTTCTTACCTTTTATTTGAACTGTATTTGATGGATGTAAATATTTGTTTTTTAAATAATATGTATACAGTTAATCAATATATTCATTACAGTGTTACATATATATAGATAGTATGAAATAAATGCAATTCAATGACTGAATTTTTTGTTGTTGTCTGAAAGTTATTCAATTGACTCCAGAGTTGTGAGATATTGCCTACATGATTTATTTAATACTTTATATAATTATAAAAAATATAAATAGTATATAAACTGATTGATTATTTTAAATGAAAAGATTTTTCTTTTAGTACCTGACTTTTAGATTTAAAAATTTATTGGGTTGGCTGGGTTGAACCAAATGTCTTTTATATGATGATATTTTTGTCACGACAATGTATTTAATTATACCACTAGCAATGTTATTTTAGCATTAATTTTTTCTATGAACAGAATTTAATTTTTTTTATTAGAATGGCTAACAACTTGTAAAATGGATATGTATGTTTAAACAAATTCTTTTATAATTGTGATCTCCAGTCTGTTTAGTAGGAGGTTGAACATAATCTATATATAATGTGTATATTACAATTATATATATTTGTGCTTGTCTGTCAATTTTTTTCCTTTTCTTATTATTATTATTATTATTATTGGCCTAGGGTTATTTATGTTAACAGTGTTACCATTATCATCATCATCAGATTGCTTGGCAAGCTGATGTACTTCAAAGTCATGATAGTCATCAGTAACCCATTGAGTTGTCTCGTCATCACAAATCAGCTGATTTCAAAGTCAAGAGTTCTAAGGTTCAGATCCTAGTAAAGGCAGTTACTTTTATACAGATTTGAATACTAGATCGCGGATACCAGTGTTCTTTGGTGGTTGGGTTTCAGTTAACCACACATCTCAGGAATGGTTGACCTGAGACTGTACAAGACTACACTTCATTTACATTCATACATATCATCCTCTGAAGTAATATCTAATGGTGGTTCTAGAGGCTAAACAGAAAGAAAGAAAAGTCATCAGTAACATGATATATTTTATCCTCTGAACCAAAATTAAAAATATCATTGGATCATTAAAATTTTCACAGAAAATGTTTACGTTCAAATTGTTAATTTGTTCTTGAAAAAAAAATTTAACTGCTTCCCAAATCAGAATCTATGCAAGAAGTTGTCAGATTGTGTGTTATAAATTATTTTTATTATTTTTTATATTATAAAAAATAATATTGTTTTGTACTAGCTAATACAATAATAAAAATAGTTCAGTAAATATTATTTTTACTTAAATAATGTAATAGTTTGCTCATAAACTCAACAAATGATGACTTCACAAATAATGTATTCAGCTGCTAAAACTTAAACATAAATTCAAACATATGTTTCAGTTTTGCTTGATGTTTTCAAAAGTATCCAGAAGAATTCAGTAAAATAGTCCCAAATGAACTAAACAGCAATCTAATAAACTATAAAAATAATGAGTATATGCAGTTTGAAATTATAATGTAATTAAATACAATGGCCCACGGTATGCGCTGGCTAGATACATCTTGCAAAAACTTAGACTTGGGTTGCAAAGTGATAAAACTAAGTATAAGTCTGTGAAGATAATTCTCTCCGTCCAGGCATAGAAACTGCGTGGTATTCTGAGAAAAATTTGCAATTGACATTAGCAAAATAACTGTAATCAATGATTATTGAATTAAGGAATTGTTTTCCTATTATTACAGATTAGATTTTAGAAAGTAGATTGCTAATGCATTTTTAAAATTACTTTTCCAGCTATTAGATGGTGTACTAGGCCTCCTTGATTCATTACTTATATTTCAAGAGGTACCTGGAGAAGAATGGGCTGAAATGGCTAAATTGGCATTTGGTAGGTTTTAAAGTGAACATATCTTTCATAAATTTATATTTGTATTATGTCTTGGTTATTTTTATTTTCATTTCAGTTAGGATTAATCGCAGCTCGATCTGTTGTGACTAGTCTGAGACTGTAATTAACTGAATCTCAATATAGAGAAACTGTTGACATTTTGATGCAATCAAAGGTCTGTTACAATAAGAAGTTGATGACCCAAAAATTTATGATTTAATAGATTATGTTTAATCCCATCTAACAACACAAATATAATGTCTTCAGTTACGTAACATGTGTTTGATGATTTGGGATGCAGTATGTTAAAGAAAAAGATTAGTACAAAACTAGTCATATGATTTGTGACAGAAAATAGATAAATATTTTACTTAATATAATCATTATGTTCTTATACTGTTGTTACCTACTATACTTTGAACAAGTATCACATTTTAAATAATTAGATATAGATATCTCATGTTGTTATGATATGGGTATAGATAATAAAATAAATAAATTCCAGTGTATATGCGGCATAATTAAATGGACTTGAAGAACCAGGACTCTGAGAGAGAGAGAGAAAAGAAATTTGATTCACTGAGAAGAGTTACAAGTAGAGTACAATGACAGAAGTTTGCTTACTTAGGAGTGTGAAAGATTACACATGTATAGAGAGAATTGATAATGATATCAGTGCAGAGCTTGGTATTCCTTCTGTTGGCGTACAGGAAAGAATATTGGTTGAGTTATGAATGATAAATGGCTAATGGAAGAATGTCAAAAAAGTCCACTGGTATAAGTCATTTCTGAGAAGGAAACTTGGTAGACCAATAAATATGCAGTGATAAAAAGATTAAATCCTTTTGAAACCAGAAAGGGTAATTCTTAATCGTAGAAAAAAGATAGTCAATAGTCATAACTAGTGTGACCTTATGTTGACACTACACGTCATTTCATCATGTTTTTTTTTGTATTGGTGTTATTTAGTTACTGTTTAATTCTTTTGTAATACCCTCTCAATTTCACCATTTTTGTTAAAAAATACTTCTGTTGTAAATGTTTTTTGAGTCGTCATCATACATTAAATAATTTACACTAACTGTACAACATTATTATTTCTTAGTTTGGATTATATGTTTTTTTATTCCACTGTAAAATAAATGAAGGAATACATTTAAGTATAGGGAAATTATAAACATATTGACCAGTAAAATATTTTTGATAATATTTTGGTAAATTTTTATGCTATATTACCATATCTTAATGATGAGTTTTATTTTTATATATTTTTTTAATTTATGGTCAAAAAAAAATATTGGTAATAGAAATTTGGTCATTCTAATCAGATTCATAGTAGAATCAATTAAAATAAGAACTTTTTGGTTTAATTATATGTTAACTATTAATTAACTTATATTAGTTAATAACCCAAACACTGGAATAAAACAATGAAACAAAGATCTCTTTAGATAAAAATAATCAGTTAAAGTTTTGGTATTGCTTTAAGACATACTTATTTTCAAATACACCCTTTAATTATTTAATAAATATAAAGTTTTATTTAATAAACTAAACTTTTAAAGAATAATAAATTAAAATATATATTTTTATGTTTTTTTTTCTGTCAGGTATATTGCTGAGTTGTGCTTCATTCACAAACTTAGAATTATGTGCCATGGCCACTGCTAAACTACATACATTAATTCAAACACGTACAATGAATGATGTAGAAGAAGGAGGTTACATATTGTACTTTATTAATACAATACTACAGACAACTATTAAAGGTATCTAATCTAACTTTGTTAAATTATAATTAAGAATTTAGGTAATTATTGAAAATGTTTTTTTTTTTTTTTTAATAAGGAAATCATTTTTTATATGTATAAATATTGTTAAATTATTTATTTATTTTTTATTTTTTTCAATTATGATCATGTTTATTTCGATTTGCTCAGCCGATTTGTATATTGGAGCAAATTGACAATGTAAGACATATTTCTGTCTTGGTTGCATACCAAAGAGTCAATTTGTGTTAATATAATTATGTAAATTATTCTTTCTTAAAAAATCACTTTTGTATATATTTTTTTGAGTTTAAATCAAATATACATTTTTAATCTATCTGTTTTTTTATTTCATCACAGGTGCTTAAAAATTTGTGGTAATATGCTAAATAAGTTTATTTTTGTGGTAATTTAAGTTAATTGTTTCATAATATTTGAAAATGTTAAGTTAGTTATGTTTTTCAGTACAAAAATATACATACAATATACTTAACATATTGCACTTCTGCAAGATGTTTAATCAGTTAGTTGAGAGGGCTGTAGTTTAAGAGTAAGAGCAAGATTGGAAGAAGCAGCAGTAGAGTTGAGTAAACATACTGATGGAAATGTGTGCCGAGTCATTTGCATCGTTAGCATCCTGACAGAGGCCAAACTGATGACTGGGGTACATAATTGGATTTAGATGGACGAAAAGATGACCTCAGGTAAAGCCCAATTGGGAATGGGGGAAGGCAGGTCTTTCCCTACAGGGATCAGTACAATAAATATACTGATATATTATATTTTCATTATTTTATTGAAGTTATTGTATTTTGTGATATTTATTATAAATATAAAAAAGAATAATTAATAAAATACATTTTATTGAAAATCTTGGACAAATTTTTTTTGAGAATGTTGTTGAAGTGAAATAAAAAATATCACTAATTATTATACTTGAACATGCCTTTATGAAAATTTGTATTAAAATATTTTTATTTGTATGATCCCTTATGACTTTTATTGTCATGTTTGTTTTTATATATTACATATAGAAAGCTTCAGATTATTTATTGATGTTTTTACACTTAGTATGTTTAATATACATTTTTATGTAATTTTTTGTATATAAAATTACAGAATGTTGCAAACTCAATGCATTCCATTATCAATAACTAAATTCCTTGATTAAAACAAAGTATTTTATTATTTTTGTTAACTTCAATTAATTTTTTTAATTTATATTCTTACTTTTTATTTTTTAATTTTAGAGGAAAATCAAGAACATTATTCATTTTTAATCCCAGTAGTCAAAGCACTGTTAGAAAAATTAAAGGATATGTTAAATACTAGTGACAATCTCCCTGATTTACCACAGCCTCAAGCAGGACCCATATTTTATGAAGGCTTCCAAAGTTATTGCCAGGGTCCAGAGTGGTCATCATTCATAGAAAATAAGGTAAGCAATTATTTAAATTATTATTTGCTGTTTTATTTTCCGCTTTCAGTATTCAACGATTTAAAAATTATAAATTTTGTTGTATATTATAGTTTATAGTTTAATAGAATATTAGTTTGTATAGAATAATTTCTATACATAAAGTTATTTATTATAAACGATAAAAAAATTATTTTCTTATGGCTTTATTTTTATTTTGTTTTTTCAAGGTATTTAATTTTATTTTTTTGTCTTGTAGAATTTATCTTTCTGTTATTAATTTTTTATCCAGTTTTTATTTTACATAGGTGAATTATGGTATCTCGTTATTATTCTTGATGCATTGCATGTTATGGAGGGTTTATGTGTCTTTAAATCATTTGTTGTAAAACTTATCCTACAAATGAAAAAGGTCTAAAAACTCGTGATTATGATGAACAGATTCAGTTTGAATGATTCTTGTAAATTAGAGTTTGTATTTGTTGTTTCATTTGGGTTTTTTTTTGTTGAGATATCGTACATCACAGTTCATGTAACAGGGAGAGTTTGGTATATTTTACTAAATGATTTTTTTACATTTTGTATCCATTTACCTAACACCTTGCCATTATATCACATTTTACATGGTATCTTTATTTTTATTAAAGCAAAAAATTTGCAGTTACATTTTCAACATAATCCATCAAAGTTAACTAATAAATGCATAAAAATTGTAAATATTATCCACAAGGTGAAACCTTATTTGCCCTTAACTTAGTTATTGCAGTTCTACCAGTGAATATTTAAATATTATATTTTTAATTGTCAAATTAGTGTCATAATTTTAACAAATATAGATCATAAATCATAAGTCACTTAAAGTAGTGTAACTATTAAGATTTATTTAAGAAAGTTAAGAGTAGTTTCCTTTTGCCTTCTTCATTGAGCCGACTACATAGTTGCAAATCAGCATACTAAATTGACCATAAAGTGTACATGGTACATCTTTAGTTCCGTTCACCACAGTGATAATTTGTATAATGATACTATTATTCACAGATAAAGCAATAACTACTGGTTCCTCTTTTATATCAGGTGCATTACATGTTTCTCAGCTACAATAAAATCTGAGATAGAGAGTGTAAAGTGATAAATTAATGGGGTTTTGCATAACAACATATCTAGTAGAATTACAGAATAATAACTTTTTTTAACGTTAATTTTGTAATTTGCAGTTAAAAAATGAAAAATATAATTTTTTTCAGCTATGGTATTCAATAGGTACTTGGAGCTACTGTAATAGGTTTTAGTAGTTGAAGAGAGATAATCATGTTACTATTTTTATTATTAAACATCATTTATGTTAAAATAAAATCTCTTTCCTGTTATTTTTAATTGTATTTATGAGCAGTAATTTTCTGCTTTAATTTAAACATATGTTGTTGGATGTTTTGAATACCTGTCTTCTTTTTTATTGTAAAATATTTACAATATTATATTAATATTGAAAAATATTGCAAAATATTACAGTTAATTATAAGTTAAAATTATAATTTGTTTTCTCAATAAATTATCATCTTATGATGTAATTTTATTAATATCATACTTTATAGCGACAAAACTATTGAATAATTCTATGGATGATGCCTTTACTTGGTGAAAATCCATTACAAATAAGAGAATGAAAAAATAAAATATTTTTTTTTGATTTTCACAAGACTTATTTAAAAAATGGTAACTATTTCAATACACAGTACCTTCTTCAGATTTTACATCTGAATTGTGTATTGAAATAGCAGTTTTTTTTTAATAAATTTTGTGAAAATCAAAAAACATATTTTGTTTTTATTGTCTAATTTGTTGAAGTTCTTGAAGATAATGTGTCAGAAATGCAGTTTCTTCGCAGGATGAAAAAGAATAAAGAAGTTTTGAGCACTGTGGAAACAAGAAAGCCTTGGTAGCCTAGAAAGCCTTATACACAATACCTTGGTCACATTATAAAAAAATTGAATTAGATACCACTTACTGTAGAAAATTGTACAAGGAAAGATTCCAGAAATAGAGGTGTTAGTAGGGGATGAATCTCCTGGCTAAAATATCTCCAAGATTGGACCTGCAAGTCATCTGCAGACTTATTCCATGCAACTCATGATAGAGGAAGCACAGCAACAACAATCAGACTTGATTGTTGTGGTTGCCAACAATCAGAATGGGTAGGGACAGAAAAAAAAAGATAAAAAAATGTTATCAAGACATCTGCTTTGCTAAACTCTCATCTTTCTAAATAAATTATAACCAAATTTTTTTTGTACATTTCACTCATTATTCATTTTATATCATGTACAACTATTTCAATGTTATTTATAAATAATCACTAACATCAGGTTACGCAACATACATGGTATGAGATTTTCTAATATACCATTTTATCCTTCAGTTCAGTTTTTCTGTTTGTTTTCTGTTTGTATTATTAAAACTCTGATGTGGACGCCACATGACTTTTTGTATGCCTATTAAATTACATATACACATTTTTTTTTTAAATGAAAAGTACATAAAATTTTAATTTATTAACTTCTGATATTTTTTCATATTTTTTTTATTTTTATTGTTATTTTTGTTATTTATTTATCGTAAACTTTTTTTACAATCAGAGGTTAGAAATTATTAATAAATCAATATATTTAAATTTATATATATACCAATTTATTTTTAAAAAAAGTTAAAAAAAAAGTAGATGAAGTAAGATCCCTTGTAAGATCCAAATATTTCATTAATTTAAATTTTATTTGGCTATAACTCCGGAACCAATGAAAATAAGTACTAATTATAATATATCGTTGAAAATCTCTCAATGATGGCTTATTACTGCAGTAAAGAAAAAACCCAAAATGCAAATTTTTAGATTTTGGGGTTTTTCAGACATTTTTAGTCAAGTTGATTGCAATCAAAAGGGGGCATTCTACAGCTAAACATTTTTGAGTTATGTGAGATACGTATGTACAGACATCATGTCGAAAATAGTCAAAATGGATATTTCCGTTGAAATCTGAAAACCGAAATTTTTTCACGATCAAAATATTTCCTTTATTTCATATAAGGAAGTAAAAATATATGATGGTGTATAAAGTAGGTGGTATTAAGTAAATGAAAATCGTCAATTTTTAATTGAATGAATGAATGGTTTATACAGAGTACGTCATGAAGTTCTCCGGAACTTCCATAACCTATTCTACTTGTGAAAATAATGGAAAAAGTTCATTAAACACATGTCCTAAAATGTTTTGTTTGTGAGTTACAGCTAGTGAAAGATTTTGCTTGGATTTCAGTTATCCTGGTGAAATGAAGTCACTGAAATTTTAGGACATTAATTAAGGGGAAGAATTAGTGATTTCTTATGGTTTTGACCTAAAATATTGAATAAAATAGTTCCCAGAACCATATCTGCAGTAGTTTTTTTGAGAAATCTAGGGTTAAAACCAATAATTTGGGGTAAAAACTCTGTTTTTTATGTTTCATTACAATAACTTTATTAAATGGGTAATAAACACATTAAACTTTGAAACAAAACTTGTAGAAAATTTAATTCTGATTGAAATGGTGTAAGATAAGTTGAATGAAACAAAGAAAGGTTAGAAAAATTAAAATTTTATTTAGAAACAGTACACTATACCAAAGTGCATTTTACTCATGTTTACCAGTTTATAATAATTGTTCAAAAATGAGTCCTCCATTTTCAACACATTTCTTTAGCATATCCCTCTGTTATAAATAATTACAGCATTACTTCATTGACAAATTGATGTTCAAACTAAAATTCATACAAAACCTTTGCTAATGACAGCACAGATCACAGTACCTGATATGCTAGGTATTAGAAACTCACAGAATAATTTAAAAACTAATATAATATTGCAAATTTTTTACCAGCTGTTGTTATTTTATTGCCAACTTTGAAATACTAATTTTGCAAATAATTTATTGTGATTCTGCCATTAAAAAAAAATAAAAATAAATAAGTAATTTTTATTTGACAATTATTGTATAATTTCCATTTTTTTTTAAACAAATTTTTTAATGTTTTTTTACAAATTTTTCACATAAAAAAAATAATTTGGTTTTTATTTACATTAAATAAGTACTTTTTTGCCTAAGCTAGTAATGTAATGTTTGTAAATAAAATTCCAATTTTTTTTAACTTTTCTTGTTTTATTCATCTTATCTTAGACTATTTTGTTCAGAATTAAATTCTCTACAAGTTTTGTTTAAAAGTTTTATGTGTTTATTACCCTGTTTAACCAAGTTATTGTATGTCAAACCGGGAAAAACAGGCTTTTTTACCCCAATTTATTGGTTTTCACCCCATATTTCTTAAAAACTACTGCAGATATGATTCTGGCATACATTTTACTCAGTTTTTCAGGTGAAAACCCATAAGAAACTACTAATTTTGTTCCTTAATTAACGCCCTAAAAATTTCAGTACGACCTCATTTGACTGGGGTAGCTGAAATCCGAACAAAATATTTCACTAGTTGTAACAAACAAACAAAGCATTTTAGAAAATATGTTTATAGGAACTTTTTCTTTTATTTTCATGAGTGGAATAGGTTATGAAAGTCCCAGGAGAACTTTATGATACACTCTATATAAAAGTTATTTTTTAAAACAATAGCTTGTTTATAAATATTTCAAAAGATTTTTTTTTTATTGTTTGTACTGATTTCCATCCTAGATACGTTTTGTTTAAGACTACATTTTTTAGCTTAGGACTATTGCCAGTTTAATTTTTTTTTATGTATTCTTGAATTTATGGGAATGTAAATTTGTTATAAAAATACATGCATAATTTACTTTTCAGCACAACTGCACCTCACATTGAAGAATTAATTTTAACTAGTTAGAGCATGAAAATATCATTAATCACAGAGCTCTGCCTGTCAATTAACACCTCGTAACAGCTTTATTCAGATTATTACTACTAGTAAATTGTACATTATCATGTAAGAATAAATGTTTTATTTTGAGTAAGTTAAATTGTTAGAGTGAATTGTGGATTTTATGTTAAATAACTGAAAATATCCAATGCAAATTTTCCTAGTTCTCCTAGCAAATTACATGTTCCACTAATTAATGTGGATGCATTTTATTGTGTAACAACACAATACTATTTATTAGCTGTTCCTGGTCATTTATTTTGGATACTAGCTTCAGTAAATTACATTTTATTGATTCACCATACGTAATTTTTTTTATAATCATTTAATTTTGTTAGATTTTCATACCATCTAAAGTGATGATTATTATTTACTTGTATCTTTCCTACTCTGGGATATTGATAACTTTACTGTAAAATTAAAATATAGTAAGTTTGCTTTTACTGAAATATATAACATAGCAGCATCTTTATACTTTTTTATGAACTGTGTGAACGAAATTTATAGCCCACATATGGTTCAAGTCCACAAGAAGCAGTTGTACATACATTTTCTTATGGAATGTTGAAGTTCTCTTTCCAAAAAGATGTTAAATTATTTCTGAAGGTTTCCTAAATTAGTGAAGCTCTAATTTACTATGAAATATAAAGGGGAAATTGTTTTAGCATATTAGAGGTTTTATTTTCTCTTTTTTCTTAATTTGTTGTTACACTTTTGTTATGAAATAAGAAATAATTGTTTTATAAAATTCAGTCTGTTAAAAATATTTTTTCACTTCACATATTTAATTATTTACGTTAAATTGATCTATGTTGTAAAATTAAATTTATATTAATAATAAACAATGAAGGAACAACTTTTTAAAAATATTTTCACTTTCCCCCAATTAAAATAGTACTGTAATCTATAAATGCTATTATACTTGTCTACGTAGAGTATTTGTACGGTGGTACTTGTAGACAAAATACCGGAAGTGATTTAACTGAGACCTCAGTGTAGACTTTCTAGTTTAAAAAGCTAAAATATTTCATAACTGTGAGAAAATTTTTTTTATTTTTGGTCCATATATTTTCCATTACAGTATTCTGATTTTAGTTTATACTTATATAAATAAATAAATTTACTTTTTTTTATCAGATACTTTTTGATGTATACACTGCATATACATTTATAATTTTTTAAAATCTTTAATCCATTTTATCTACATGTTATGTAGAATAATTTTTATGTCTTTTAAAAAACCAAAATGCAGTCAGGAACGATGTATTAAAATACTTAATGTATAATTGTGGTTTTGCAGGCTTTATCTGCATCATTATTGAAATAATTAAAATTAACATTTTTTATAATCACTTTAGCATTTTTTATAATCATTTAAGTTAAAATTGCAGTTTTTCATATTTCCATTTATTAATAATGTTATTTTTATTATGACAGGTCCAGAAAGAAGTTTGTTGTAGCTGATTTCTTATTGTGTAATCATCTCAGTTTTGTCAATTTACAAAGTTTCGTTACGTATACATGTTAATTTATTTTTATCTTTTAATTTATAAATTTAGTACTTCTTAATACACTTCTTTTTTATATCCTAACTAATTTTCAGTAATTTAAAATTATTATTTGTATATATTAAACTGTGTCCTTTATTAATCATATTCTGTAACATTGGAGAATTTTCTATATTCATCTTTGTGATGTGTGAAGTAAGTTAAAAACCTCTTGAAAAATAAATGGTTTTTCCAATTTAAATGTTAGAATCATTTTTAAAAAAATAATTTTATAGATCTCATGCAAGTTTAATTTTTTTCATATCTGTTGAATTATTGTGGTATGACTAAATAAGATGTTGTAAGATGTACATGATGTACATGTTAAAGCGCATTGTAACTTTGGCCTTGAATGTGTTAATTTTAATTACATAACTTGATGTGGTTGAAGTCAGAAAAACCACTACTTTAAGGTACATATTTTGACACGAACACAGTTTAAAACAGAGTTTAATGAACACTGGAGGTCCAGGAGGAAGAGCCCTGACCGCCTAAACATCCCCTGACCTCAACGAAAAATGCAAGTAACCATACAGTGTGGGTGAAGCCATGACTGGGAAACTAGTATATTCATATACTACAATAATATATAAATATATTTATATGAGTATATATATAAAACATTAAATTATCCTATAAACAATGGGAGCATTACTCATATGCCTAAACTTTTATATTTTGTCTGTTCATTTTTAGTTTATTTATACCATAGTAAGAATTAGATTGTGCTTGAGATGCACTAAGTAACGACTAATTGATAGAGAAAAAATATTTTTAAAGAGGTGGATATTTAAGTGATGTCCTGAACTATATTATTGAAGTAATATTAATTATGTTGACTCATCAAGCTTCATTTACTATCCTTTACTTTCTCCTTATTGCCCATTTTTAAAAGTACAGTTTCATTTTTTTCTAGAAGTTGTAGGTACGAAATGCATAGTTCAGTTTCATGATAGTATGTGTTCTTGAATAAGTGACCTTTGTTTTGGAGTGTATCAGTCATATTATTAATGTACAGTAGGATTAATTGGAAGAAATCTTTTACCATTTATCAGAAAATTATTATAAATTAATTATTTGAACAGATTCTTAAACCATTTATTTGTTCTCTGTGATGAAAAATGAATTGAATGTAGACTAGCCAAGAAGAGATGATGATGTGCAAAAAGTGGTGTTATACTAAACTGACAGTTTAGAGCTTATTGTAAAACTACTGAAAAATTGTTTCCGGTTAATAAATAAAATCTTGTCCAATTCAAAGTTTGGTCAGTGCTTTAACTTACTGAAAATTTTATTTTACTGAAAGATTTTGTTACTGCAAAGTAAATATTTAAAACGCTTTATCTCTCTGCATTTCAAAGCAACTAACATATACTAATCATTCCTAAGTTGACTAGTCACTTTGTAGTCAACCAGTATATGATAAATGCATTTATTTGGGTTGAATTTCTAACCAAAAATCAATATTTTTTATCATCTCATTGCCTCCATCTACATATGCTATTTATTTTTTATACAAGGTTGGTACTTTCCTTTTTTACTTTATTATTATTTTAATAAATATTAATAATTTTTAGAAAAACAAGCAACAATAACTATTCATATTTATAAAACTTGGCCTCTCTTCCAGTTTCCCAGTAAAATCTTTTGTTTTGAATCTTCAAATTAACATCTATATATATATTTTAAAATTTAAGTATTTCTTATCTCCTTAATAAAAAATACAATACTTGTAACTAGTAAGGTGAATTGTAAATCAGATTAGAAAAATTGAAAGAATTCTGAAAAATAAAAAAAGTATATTTATTCTATAAATAGTGTAACAGCTTTTTTCATTTTATTTTAAAAATTACTCTTTCAAAATAACTGAAAATCCAGTTTTTATTAATTTATAAAATGCAGTTTTTTATATAAATTAAATGTCTGTTATCATTAATATATTCAGATTAATAATTAATAGTATTTATACTAATGTAATTTATAGTTACGTCACAGCCTGAATTTTTTATAAATGCCATTTCTTACAATTTTTATTATGTTTTCTTATCACTACTTCTGTTATCTACATTAAATACTACATATTTATGTATGCTGCTTATATTATTCATTATTGAAAACGTTAAAGAATTACTACAATTATGTTTATTACACGCATCTGGTTATTATATTGCACTTAGCATTGGCACCTATTTTAGCACCTTTATAGATAATAATCTATAACATTTTATTTTGTTTCTTAAAAGTAGCACTTTATCTACCCTGGTAGTTTTTTTTTAATTCGCATTGTTCTGAATGTATGATTGATGGAACGTGCAATTCTATTATTTTGCTTTTTGCTTTAGATAGTTCCAGTCCATAATCACTAATTAATTGCATTCTTCATGTAATATTCATCCCACAATTCACTTCTGATTTCATTATTACATCTATCCATTTTTACTTCTTTTCAAGCCAGATTTCAGAATCCATTTCGTTAACTTTTTATTTTTCATAATTTTCAAAAAGTAATAAATAAGTCACTTAATTAATTACCTAACCTAAACAGTTTCTTCAGATGAATTAGGAAACCTTACACTTTGTTGATTTGTATTTGATGTACTTCTTCTTTGGACAGGTGTTGATACAGAACTAGATGCATATTGTGCTGTGTCATAATAATTTGATGTTAGACCAGATGATGATTGAGAATTATTATTTGTGGCCGATTGATCCGGTGCATTTGAATATTGTGATGTACTCTTACTGTATGGTATGAAACCGAATGTATGAGTCGGTGCTTGGAATGATCCTGTATCCGTGTTTGATTGTGATTGTGCTTGTTGATTTACTGCCGATAATGACGATGATGATGATTCAGAATTTGTTGAGAATCTGAATGGATTTGTATGCTTTGATAGCTGATCTGCCGATTGTGTTAATGATGATCCATACATTTGATTTGCAGCCGACATTGTAATATCATCTTTTTTAGGTTGCCCTTGTTGAGTATTCAAATCAGTTTGTTGTCCATCATAATGATTTTGTACAAGGCTATGATAATTATTGTATTGGTTAGATGAAGAGGAATATGAATCATAATTAGCGCTTTGTCCATAAACAGGTGCACCATATGCATCAGTTGGTACAGGTGCTCCATAGGAATTGGTTGGTGCAGGTTTATATACATTAACATAAGATGTTGCAGTCGGTGAGCTCTCTAAAATGTTATATGACCCTGATCCAGCTTGATCACCTGAGTTATAATTATTTGTTATAGGAACACCATAAGAAGTTGTAGGAATAACATATGAAGAAATCGGTTGCTTTGGTGTATCATAACTGTTAAAAGAACTACTTGCTTGCTGCTGTTGGTAAGAATTTGAATTTTGTGAAGACCCATATACTGAATCGGGTTTTGATAAAGGAATTGGTTTAGGCGCACCGTACAATGAGCTTGGTGGACCATAAGAATTTGCTATGCTGATCGGAACATCATTAGAAGATGTGTAGGAATTAGTTGGTGCACCGTAATCTTTTGAAGGAGTTCCATATGCAGCAGATGGTGGACCATAACTTGTTTTTGGAGGTGGTCCATATTGAGGTTTAGGTGGTGGTCCATATTGTGGCTTGGGTGGTCTTCCTCCCATTTTTCTTGGTGGTCCATAAATAGGTTTTGGTGGACCATATACTGGTCTCGGTGGTGGGCCATAGTTAGGTTTTGGTGGACCATAAACTGGTTTCTTAGGTGGCCCATATTTTGGTTTAGGTGGTCCATATTTGGGTTTTGGTGGACCATATTTTATTGGAGGTTTACTTGGTGGACCATATTTACGTTGTGGTGGACCATAAACAGGTTTTGGTGGCGGTCCATATTGAGGTTTAGGTGGGGGTCCGTATCTTGGTCTTGGTGCTCCACGCCTTTGAGCTCCTCCTCCACCTCCACGAGGGGGTCCATGTCCTGGAGGTGGCTCTCGTCTTGTTCTTAGTTTACGATCGGACCAGTTTTGTTCTTCGTTACATTGTATCAGACTTACAGCTGCAATGCACAGAAATGCCTGAAACATATAAAAAAGTTATAAAATATCTGTGATCATAAAGGTGCTTTTTAGAAATACTTTCTAGAAATATGTAAAATACTCTAACTGATAAATAATAATGGTATCTGTTAGTTTTAGTAATTTTATCAACTTTTCCGTCGCTATTTTAGTTGAAATTCATAGTTTTCTTCTTTTTTTTAACTTTAACTGAAACTTGTTTGTGTATAGTAAATTTAAAGTGATAAATGATGCAAATACAATTTTAACAATTTATTATTTAACAATATTGTTTTCAAAATAACCAAATTAGAAGACAAAAGAATATCCATATGAGGGGTTTGTTCTTTTGCAAACTCCTCATGTAATTTGTTTTTCGAAATAATTTGTGGTAGGCTTTTGAATAATTGTTTGTCAATTTGTTTTGTCATCTAAAGGAATAGATCTTATTGGTTTTAATTTCACTCCATGCTTGCCAGTTGTAATTCCTGATAACCTTCCTCCTTATCAGTTACATTAATCATATCATCAGTCACATAAAGGTTATGTCACCTTTAAATTATTTTTCATTGCTTATTTTTTTGTAGGGAAGTAGGAGTCTATTATTTGTATGGAGAGCTTTACTCAATAGACATTTCAGCTATTAGGCTTAAGGTACAGGCACTGGATGGGAGATAGAGTTCCTGATTCACTCTATAGGCCCCCCACCAGATTAAGAATAAGGGAAAAGGAGAGAACTGCGAAAGGGCTCATCAGCACTGGTACCTATACAATCAGTTGATCAGGATAGTTTACTGTCTAATCTTACTCTAAAGGAATACTTTTTATGAAAAGCAATATGATTTTGTCTCTAGTTCATTGTTTTAGTCTTACAGTTATATAAACTTATACAACAGTCAAAACTGATTGATAAAAATAAATCATACAATTTAAAATAATTTAAAAAGTTAATTGTAAAAATTCCACTTCATTTAATTAAATTAAAAATATTTAATTGGCAAATGTTTACGTTCTGCAATAAATGTAGTATGAATATATGCATTTGATAGGTATGCAACTGTGTGATTTTTTTTATTAATATAGTGCATAAATGTAATGGATGCTTACTAATAGTTGTGAAAAAATGTATTTAAAAAATAAAGCTTAGAGATTGCCATTATATATATATATATTTTTTTATTATTTGAAATTAGTAAATGTTCTCACTTATTTTATTCTCTAAAGTTTAATTACTCCACTAATGATAGAAAAATTATACGTACATATTTATTAATTTATTCACTGTGGGAACTATAGTAAGATGGATGCCCGATTGGTTCCTCCTTTTTATTTATTTTGTAAGGAATAAATTTTGTAGCATCTGGAAAATACTAAGCCTGGTCTGGATTTAAATCTAGAACCTCCTGGTTATGTCAGATTTCAACTTGGTTTGAACCTTGCTGTAATGACTAAAGGTAGCACACTTTTAAGGGATATTAAGCCAAGATTTAGAGATTAAATGAATGTTGATACAACTGGTTAAGTTTTCTAGTACATCAGCCACGTATATCTACTTAATTATAGAATTGACCATATTTAATACATTTTCTCTTTTTAAAAATTTTCTCTCTTTCTCAGTTATAGATTAGCTGCATTTCAAATGAAATAATATTATATATAGATAATAGATTTTCATACTAAAAATGTAATTCAGAGTTATGCAGTTAAAGAAAATTGTGTGAAAAATATTGTAGACTTAAATATTTATTGATACATGAGAAACAACTAAGATTATAAATAAAGGAACAGTGTTTGTATTTATTATATGTGAAAGTTAACAGATGTAAAGAACTCACTTTTAAAGTTAATTTACTAAAAAGGTGTTATTTTGATATTCTTCTTATATGAGTTATGTAGATCATTTTTGAATCAATTATGTTCTTTTTTTAGATGTTTTAATTAGTACAATAGTGTTATTGAGTTTATAAATCATTTGTTGGTATTAGAGCCGTGTGAAATTGCCTTATTTGTATAACACATGTTTGAGAAAGAGACAGGAAGATAACACATGTTATCTTCCTGTCTCTTTCTCCCTCGCTCTCAATCTCTCTCTCTCTCTCTCTATATATATATATATATATATATTTGTTCTGCTGTTGTACTCATTGTATCATTTCACATTTTTATAATCAATTAAATTCTTAGCCAAATAATACCTATTAATAATATTTGTAAGTTATAAAGAAATAATTTAAGAAATTTTATTTTTAATTATTTTTTTATACCATGAAAAATTTTAAACTATGATTGATAATCCTGAAACTCAAAATATACATGTCTGAATTATGAATGAGCAAATTTTTCACGTATATACGTCCTCGTTAAAATATGTTCAATTAATATTGGATCTTAATTAAATTTATTTATTATGCTTATGTATAATTCAATGTAAAATATATTACATCTTAGAGAGATATATTAAAAATGAATTTTCAGTATATACAAACAGCAGATAAAATGAAGTAGCAGATGCCAATAAAATGTGATTCATTTGTAATAAATTGAAAAATCCTGAAATTTCTTTCATTTATATTTACAAGATGCAATCTTTGCAAAAAATTAATTATTCAGTAAACATCACAATCTTTTTTACATTTTTAATTTAATAAATTACTTAGTAATTTAAAAATATATTCAAGGTGATATTTAAAATAAATTAAAAGATATCCTTTCAACATCAACATTGCTTTATTGGCAAGTTTTTAAGTAATACTAATAAACTTAAATTTTATGCATTCATGTTTTTACATGTACTTAAATGCATACTTTCTTTATTAATTACAGCTCTAAAATTGTTATTTTATTCTGTATCAATATTATTTATTTTTCTTCATGTAATTGAATCATTATTCATTTTTACGCATAACATGCGCCATAATCAAGGTTTTATTCATTATTTTATACTTTGTAATATTACTCTTATCAAAGTTTTTCCATGGTTTCCTTTAATTTTTCCAGTAAAATGCTGAACCACCTCCACCATCAATTTTTGTCAGATAACCATTTGATAATCAGGATAATAGTGGATTATCAGATAACAATTCATCTGATTATTGTTTGATGGATTATCAAGCGTGTCGTTCCTATATAAAATAAAAATTATGGTATGATCTAAATGAAAATTGTTTAGTTTTCTTATCTCACCAAATTTGGAAATATTGGAGAGAAATTCTTTTCTTTTTTTTGTTTTCTTTAAATACCATTATAATAAATCAAAAGTTTCATTGTGTATATTTTTTTTATGATATTGCCAAGTAAATTTGAAGCTCGTGCATGGAATATGAAAATGGAATTTTGAATGTATAAAAATTCTATGCCTGACTGCGATTTGAATCTGAGGCCTCTAGATGAAAGGTCGAGATGCTACCACAGAGATCAGTCTGAAGATATTTAATTATTTATTGATGGATCTTTATAGTATTATGATATATAGACTGTTATTCTAGTAATTTAAGTACTTTATATCAAACTTCAATCAGTTTAGTTGAACATTTTTTAGAGTAAAAAAATAACAAAACGTATTCCCATATTTGAAATAGGTTTATCTCAAACTCTGCAACTTTATATAATTTCTGTGCATTTCCTTTTTATAATTAAATCCCAAGATTCTTACATCTGCATATCGTGAAAATGACTTTTTTTTAATTTTTTCAGGCCTGATAAAATTTTAAATAAAGATGAAATTATAAAAGTTTAAAATAATATAAACTAGAAACAAAATGAACAAAAATAAAATAATTTTTTTTTTTCAATATTTTTCAGAACTTAAGCTTTTGTAAGTTGTTGATAGCTATTTTTAATTTGTCTTTAACAGTTACAAGAAATACAAATATTAAAGATAAGTTGAAAATTATAAGTGCAGTTTTTTAAGCCATTTATAATTTTTTTTTTTTAGATGAGTTTAGGAACTGGGTTTAATGTAATTCTGTATTCTTAACTACTTGATAATTTCACGGTACATGGAATGTCTCAGAAAATTAGTTTATTAGAAAATTAAAGGGTGTGAAGTAAGAATGAAATGTCATATTGTTTGTTTGTTTGTGTGTATGTGCGCACGCGTGCGCGTTTGTCTGTGTTTGTACATTTTATTAAATTTCTTGTGCATCAAAAAATTCCAAATTTGTTATAGAAATAATTTTATGAAAGATACATTTGATCACTTGTGTAAGTTTAAATGAATTCAATAATTAAATCATTTATGTGCATTATAAAATTATCTTATCCATTTATAAATACACTTATTAAAAAGATAGCATTGAAAGTTTAATGTCATCTGTTACACTCTTTATATAAAATGTAAAATATTATTTGTTATCACAGAATTTGAGCTATTAAAAAGTTATTACCATTTGACAGAAAAAATTAATTGGAAATTCATTACAATTATTGGTGTTTATGTGTGTTTAGCTGCCACTCGTAAGTGAATTTCATGTTTTTAAACAGAAATAATAATAATAATAATAATCTTATAATCCCAACTTTAATATAAATAATCATCTACTGGAATCTTACAGATGCTATTATTTTTCAATGAATGAGTATTTTTTTTTTCAATAAAATGAAATATTTAGGTTAATTTTAATGTTATTTTATGACTTCTGCCCTATTAACTACTATATTCACTATTATTTCAGACACTTAATATAATAGGGGCGATAATATCATACATTACTGTTTATAGCCTACAGCATATATGTGTATAACCAAAGATAGACTACGGCCAATCTTCTATTAGCAAGCAAGCATGAATTAATGTAGAAACATACAACACTCAGCGTGAGACTACTCAATGGAATGTTGTTTGTCTAGCGTCCTAAATACTTTTATAAAATTCATCTTGGTGTACTCGAATATTTGCATGCCCTGTTTATCCATCTGTAACATCACTTAATTTTTCTGTTTGCCAGTTTTTTACACAAAAAAAAAAAAATATATATATATATATATATATATATATATATATATATAGCTATATCTTCACGTACGCAATCTGTTTAATATTTAACCTATACACCGTTAAGGTCTTTTACTTTTATTATTCAAGTTTTTAAATTGTTTTTTTATTTTTATTATTTTTTTTCTCGAACTTTCTCATAACGGATTTGAATTTTTATTGTTTCTTGCCTTTTTTTATTTTACTTTGTACAATTTTTATTTATATTTAGTGATATGTTTTATATTCATAAAATAATCTTGATCAAAGAATGGAAAAATGTTTGTAAATTTTTCATTTCTCCATTTTTTTATGTTTATTTATTATTTTTTAAATGAATGTGTCTTTTCTTTCTTTTTCCTGTTTAGCCTCTGGTAATTACCTTTCAGATAATACTTCAGAGGATGAGTGAGGATGATATGTTCGAGTGTAAATGAAATGTAATACAGTCTCAGTTCGACCATTCCTGAGATGTTTGGTTAATTCAAACCCAACTACCAAGCAACACTGGTATCCACTTTCTGGTATTCAAATCCGTGTAAAAATAACTGACTTTACTAGGACTTGAACGCTGAAACTCTCGACTTCGAAATTAGCTGATTTGCGTAGACGTGTTCACCACTAGACCAACCCGGTGGATTAAATAAATGTGCCTAAGATTATACAGCACACAGATGATTTATGAGGGGAGTGGAGTGGGGTGGTCTTTTCATAAGAAGCCATCATAAATTATTGTAATTAGATAGATAGATTTAAATGCACTGTTTAATGTAATACTTGTGATCGGTAACCTAATTTCAATATCATTAAAATAGATTATAAACATGCGATTTTCATTTATATTATATACTTTTTGAGTTTTATTTTTGCCAGTAAGTTTGAAGCTTCTTAATAACATTATAAAGTCGAGGATGTGTTCGTACTCTATTACCTTATCACTTTTTTATTAACGTACACAGTTTATTTCATTCTTAATTTTTCATTAGAAAAGCAAAAGAAAAGTACTTTTTTTTAAGCTTACTGAATATTTAATCACATTCTTAGTTAACTATCATCAATTCATCCGTGACATAATCTTTAAAATATTTATCACGTTTTTTGTTACACAGACTATCAGAACGAACATACTACTTTTTTTATTTTTAAAAACAAAAAATATTTTTATTCTTCATCGAAATAGATTTTATTTGCAAAATGTCCGATCCACAGATTGGTTGAGAAAAATTAGAAAAAGGTTAGTTATTAAGCATTTAAAAGGGCATACTTTTGGAGTTATGTTCGGGTAATTCATACAGAAGTAAATACAAATAAGGTAAAAAAGTAATAAGAAATACTTTTCGTAAGTTTTCTTCATTTTTTTTTCTTTAATGAAAATCAAATAATGGAATGGAATTGTTTAGGTTAACAGAAAAGTGATTGGGGAATAAAATAAGAAAAAACTTCTTAAGAAAATAAGAAATGTAAAGACTTCTGATTAGCTTATCTTTTATTTTACTGTATTTGCTTATCCTGTATACTTATTGTGATGTGAGTTATTGTTAAAAATAAATATCTTGAAAACTTTGTACACCTGCTTAAATTATGCTTGTAAAAAATGTAAGCCATGCTTAAAAAAATCGATAAGTACAAAATTATTGAAAATAGTTCTTTTTCACATTTTTAAAATTCGCGTTAAATTAAGCTTTAAAAATTTTTATTGGCTCATCCGGAAGGGGTTTGAATCTCGGTCAGTCGTTGGATTTTCACACACGCTACAAATCATTCATCTCATCCTATGAAGCAATACATAACGGTGGTACCGGAGGTTAAAAAAAAGTTTTATTGGTATTTGTTTTAATTTTCACCGGTTTAAAAAACTCGAACTCACAGGGTTGGTCTATTGGTGAACGCGTCTTCCCAAATCAGCTGATTTGGAAGTCGAGAGTTCCAGCGTTCAAGTCCTAGTAAAGACAGTTACTTTTATACGGATTTGAATACTAGATCGTGGATACCGGTGTTCTTTGGTGGTCGGGTTTCAATTACATCTCAGGTATGGTCGACCTGAAACTGTACAAGACTACACTTCATTTATACTCATACGTATCATCCTCGTTTATTCTCTGAAGTAAAATCTGAACGGCAACTCCCGAAGGCTAAACAGGAAAAGAAATAAAGGTTTAAAAAAGTCGAAACTTAAAGAAAAATTGATCAAGTATAATTTTTTTATTTTTTCTGCGGATTTTTACTTTCCCGGTTTTAGCGATATATGCTGGTATAGCAATAACGGAAAAGTATATAAATCGGTAAAAAAAAATATTGAAAAACATTGGTTTTTTTGTTTTATGCTTTAAGGAGACATTTAGAAAAAAATGTTTTTAACAAAAAAATACGTTTAAATAAATGTAATTTGCAAAAACTAAATTTTATTTCGTTGCTCCCAAATCCAAAAAATGTATTTTTGTTAGACGAACATTTGTGCGTATGTTTGTTAGCCTGTTTTTGGTCTTACAACTCTGGACCACTTTAACTTATTCTCTTCAAAAGTAAACAGGTACGTACTACTTTCGGGAGGAAGAATGTATTAAATTTAAAAAAAAAATTGGAAAAAGGTGTGGGGTTGTTTTGGCCGAAATAAAATGTCAAATCTTTGCTGAGGCACTTCAGCCTATTTTTTACAGAAGTTGAAGTTTTTTTTCGAGATTGCAAATTACTAAAAATATTTACTTAATATTCATCCCCTTCACAAAGAATTACTATATATATATATTTCTTTTGTTTATTTAGCTGTACTCGCATTTTGGTTCAGAAAATGTCATTGGAAGTTTTTTTGCATATTTATTTTCTACAACAATAGGCCTTTAAACCTCTATAAAAAATCTTTTTCTCCAGTCCGACGGTCTGTAGTAACAAAAACTTTCTTGTTAATTTTTAGAAAAAAATAAAATATATTTTGAATTTAAATCCATCTCGCAAGTTACCTATGGCATTTAAATTGTAAAAATCTTAATTCTTTGATAGTCCTTAAGTTATAGCATTTCTTGAAAAAAAAAGAAGAAAATTAGCCAAAAATTCCACATCCCCTTCCTAGAAAATTATATCTTTGTTTAAAATTATGTCCGTATCTTTGGATTTTTTAAACAATTTTAAAGAATTATTTAAAAAAACTTTTTATCATCACTTTTATTTTCTTAAAAATTAATTTTACCCGATTAATTCCCCTTGAGTATGGGAATCTCCAAAATTAAAAATTAAATTTCCCAATTTCAAATTTTAATGCTCAAAATGCATTTTATTAAACAATGAAGTCACTAAAATAACTAAATATCTCACCCCTGTGGGGGAACTCAAAAATATTAAAAAGAAGAGGTTACAAAATATATATATGTATGTTTTGCTTCTTAGAATGTTTTGTGTTAAAAAAGAGAAATTGCGTTTTACGACATATCATCCTGTATGTGAATGTGTTTGCGTGTGCTTTTACAAAATCGCTTATTTTAGTAAAATAAATATTTGTTGTGCTTAATGTTACAAGAAATGGCGCTGCCGTTTTAGTAATTTACGTAAATTACATATAATTTAGCACTGGTAATTTATTATTTATTTTTTGTAAAAATATATACCATTTTTATTGCCAAAGATGACAAGGCGGTTTATTATTGTTAGTGAAGTCCGCCTATTTGTTATGTTGGTTTTTCTTAGCAAATAACTTTGTATAAAAAAAAACTGTGGGATTGTTTAGTAATCATGCCACACTTTCTTTTTTTTCATGCGGGAACTGGACATACCTTTTGTTATAAATAATCTCATTAAGTAATTAAATGCCTTTTAAGCCAAATTCTCATCGGACAAATTTTTCACCGTATGTTATCATAATTATTAATTCAGTTTAGTTTTTAGAAAGGAGCTTTATTGGCTTTTATCTTTCTTAAAACTTTTAGTGTATTGGAAAATTTTTTTTAATAGGTTGAAAATTGATTTAACAACTTTTTTAGTATTTATGTCTTTTATTAATATTATTAAAAGATATTATGATACTAATTTAAAAAAAACAAAAAAAAAACAATTAAATGATATACGATTTATGTCGATTTAAAGATATACGATTTAAAGATTAGTTACAGGTTTTTATAGGTTATTCCGTTTTTCGATTTGATAATACTTATTTTCAGTGATATTCGTGAATTTTTTTTCTAATAATTTTTCCCTATTGTAATTTTTTATCAAGTTTTTCAATTTCTTTTTTTCATTTCATAAATAGGCTTGTGTGAAATACAAAAATGTATAATTAATTACTTAATAATTATTTTCTCATTGTTTTTGCTCAAATTGTGGATTTCTTATCCGCTGGCCGTTAATTTGTCAGCTATTTTCCGTGTAGCAGTTATTTTAGTTCTAAGGTTCAAATCCTACTAAAGGCAGTTACTTTTATACGGATTTGAATATTAGATCGTGGATACCGGTGTTATTTGGTGGTTCGGTTTCAATTAACCACACATCTCGGGAGTAGTCGACCTGAAATTACAAGACTTCATTCGCATTCATACATATCATCCTCTGAAGTAGTGCCTATCGGTGGTTCCGTAGGCTACACAGAAAAGAGAGTTATTTCAGTCTGGAATGGTAATTTTTGAAAATTCAAAAAATCTGATACGATCATTTTGATTAGCTGAATAAGAGTTTCTAATAATCAGAAGTAACCATTGTGGTTATAGTGATTGTGAGAGATGATATGGTATTAATTTTTTTTTTTTTTTTTTTTTTTTTTTAACTGTTACGGAAAGAAAAAATTAGTCTAAAAACACGTAATATTAAAGTAAAAGCTATTTATACGGACTGCTGGGTAAGACGTCTGATCATTTACTTCCGACAGTACATCTTCTCACGTAAACACTGCCCAAAAGTATTTAAACATAATTATATTTACAAATATCAAGTCATCGGTGTTCTGTAGTGGTTTCATTTAAAAAAATTGTTTTCTTACTCATTTTATCAAAAAATATTACTAATTTCTTTAAGTTAAAAGACCGTATAAGAGACCGGTAACAATTGAATTAAGGAATTCGTCACCTTTTTCTGTGTAGCGCATCAAAAATTCCAAAGCAGATCCCATTCGGATTTTTTTGTGACGTTCCGTTAAGACGTGCGGCACCCGACGTGTGCAAACCTTTTTGAAGCCTTTCAGGCTTCAGAAAAGGTGCATGGCCGTGAACACCTCTTGAAACATCAGGAAAAAAGAAGAGCCAGGTCTGAAATCATTGAGTGACGATCTTTTTTGATTTCATCATCGACGGGTTTCAACAAGTCCTCAGTGATTATCAAGGGCCTCCCCGAACGTTCTTCATCATGTACAATAATTCTGTTATTTCTAAACCTTTCACACCATTTTCGGACGTTTCTTTCATTCATTACATTATCACCGTACATAGCAACCAACTGCCTATGAATTTCAGCCGACTTAACGTTTTGATGTTTAAAAAACTTATGATTCCACGTATTTCACAGTCGGCGGCAGCACCAATTTTTCTGTTTATTTTACAACGTAATAACGTACACGTAATCAAAGATACTACTACAACGCGACAACTTACAAACAATACAGTGTGTACATTACTATGAACAACAAAGGTTCGCGGATCTTAAGGAGAGAAATTTCCCAGCGGTCTTTACTTTAGAAATATCCTCGCAATTTATTGAAATACAGTCGTGAAATATCTTAATAAAAAAATTTCCCTTAATTTAAATAACTTAATTGTAAATACATTTCTTTTCTTGGTGTTGTTAATATTTTGTTTAAAGTTTATTGTAAAATTTTATAAATATTTTCATTGCTTTCCTCTTTATTACAATGGAGGAAAGTATATGTATAATCAATAAATTCAGATTGGATCGATTTTCATGAATGATTATCGAACAGTTCCTCTCAATAGTCCGAGTAGAAGTGGTTGGTTGACAAAAAAAAAAAATGAGTTATTGCTTGCGTAAAATTTCATTTACGAAAAGTATATATAATTTATTACATACACATTATATATGCATTTATAAATAAGGATTGTTCAAGTTTGTTAAATTATTGTAACTTTTATTTCAATGATTAACCATAAAAAAATAAAATCTAGCTGTTCAATTAGTAGTAGTATACCTTACACTAGTGCAATTGAACCAACTTGCTAATTTACACCGTTATTGCGTAATGATTTATTACAAAATTTTAATTTTGGCAGCCATTTTAGGTGAACCTGACCGCCGATTCTGACCTTTCGTATATTTTTGTAATCCTCTAAGGATGCTTAATCCGAATCCGAAATCAAAATCAAAATCCGAGACCAAACGTGTTGACACACATACTTATTGTATATTCAATAACGAACGTTTGTGGAAAATTTATAATTAAAGATGAAAAAGATATTGATTTTTACTTCTTAGGCCCGGTTTTTAAGTATGTATGATTTTTTTAAATAAGTTTATACATTACGAATTTATAATTAATTAATTTGAACTGCATCGATTAATACTTTTCTATAGAGTTTAGATAAGTTTGATAATATAAATTAAGAGTAGGGCTCAAAACTAGCTGAAATACATTATTCAGCATAGATATAGTAAGTATTAAAACAATGAAAGGGGGATGTCTCACACTATATAATTAGCAGTTAGTTACCTATATACACTTTCGTGGTTAATGTGATCATCCTGATGAAATTTAGAAGTATTTAATAAATTTGAGATTTTATTTCCTTCTGCTATAAATTTCTTTTTTTATAATGGTTTTTATGTGAAATTTTATTGTTTATGGAAATAATTACTTAATTACTTTTGATAGTGTGCTTATTTTTACTTCATTGCGAATGTTCAACCTTTTGTTTTTTGTTTTTTTTTCCTAATATTATAGTTAATTTATTGTTGCTTTAAATTTACTATTATGTTTAACAGTTTTTTCATCCTAATTACTATAATGTGTGAATTTCTTTCTATGAATAAAAAGTAAAATAAGGAAGTATTTTTCCTTTCATATCTTTTTTTTATTCATTCATATTTTCTCTTTTTTTACAAACAATTTAAGATAATTAATTTAGTTTAAGTCTATTCAGTTTTGTTTTGTTTTGTTTGTTTGTCGTTATGAATTTATATAAAACAAACAAAAGGTCATTGTCTTAGAATTTATTTACAAATCTTTTGTATTCTTAGGATGAAATTGGTTATATTTATTAAAATGTTCATCTATTTTCTTATAAATAAAAGTGTTATATTTTCTATAATTTCTGTTTATACGATTATATTATTTATTCAAATCTAAAAATAGCTATTATGAAAACTTTCATATGTAAGATGCTAAAAGTATTTGGTAGATTATTTTTACAAGTTGGCAGCATAATTAATTGTCAATAAAAAGCTCATCATTTGAGGTTAATGTTATTTAAAAAGTTTTTTCGAGTGCTTAGAAAGAAATTAGAATCTCTGAAAAAACAAATTTTGACTAAAGGTTTTTGAATTGCTATAAGAACTGTGGGAGTAGTATTTAACATTTATAACTCAATTTTTTTTACACCCTTTAAGATCGTTAAATCGATTTTTACGTCTAGTTTTTTAAAATTATACGTAGTATAAAAAAATAAAAAAACGATATGGCGAATGTTTTAGTATCTAATCAATAAGGAAATGTTAATTTTTTTTTGTATTTCTACCACTTTTATCTGCCTACTATTCATTATTAAAAGCTCAATCATATAAATAATTAGTGAAATCACTATGAATAATTTATGTTTTTTGACTATATAGTATGGGAGAATGAATGTTATTCGGTCAGTCAGTTTTCTACCAGTCTACTTTTTCTCTTCGTAGATAATTTTACGTATAAAGAGATTTTCTGGAACTACAAGTGCAGGAGCTACTTTGATAAATAAGCAAGTTATATAGTGAAATATTATGTTAGGAAAGACTTAATTTATTCTGTATCGGATAATAAAACGTATTAATATATTGTAATGTCTTTTTTACCTATACAAATAAGTTTTATTCTGTAGATTTTTTTTGTCGTGTTGGCCTTTAAAATACAAGTATATCCTTAAATTGTTTGTGTGTTCGTTTATAAATAGAAGACACCTAGATTTGTTAGCATCTAGCTAGAAATGTAAATACTTTTTCTTCCTTGTACGAAGTAAAGGAATTATTGTGATCGCGAAAAATTTCAGTTTTCAGATTTCAACGGAAATATCCATTTTGACCATCCCTGAATCCATTTTGACTAGTTTCGGCGTGACGTGTGAATGTACGCATGTATCTCGCATAACTCAAAAATGATTAGCCGTAAGTTGTTGAAATTTTGGATTTAGGACTGTTGAACATCTAGTTGTGCACCTCTTCTTTTGATTGCAATCGACCGGACTAAAAGTGCCCAAAAAAGCCGAAAATAAAAAAAATAAAAATTGGATTTTGGACGTTTTCTTAACTGCAATAATCAGCTCTAATTGAGAGCTTTTCAACGATATATCATAAGTGCTACTTATTTTCATTAGTTCCAGAGTAATAGCCAAATAAAATATTAATTAATGAAATATTTGAATCTTACAAGGGAGGGCACATCGGTTTGAATCAGATTTAAATTTCTTTTCTTATTTTTTAATTTAACTATATTAAATATAATTAAATTATATTAATGCGATTGTAAAAAAAACAATTATAATAAATAATTATTGAATAATAACAATAAAAAAAAAATTGAAAAAATCAGAAATAAAGTGTTATGTAATTTTAAAAATGTATATTTATATAATTTTATTTAATTTAATTATTCTGGAATTTCTGTTTAATTTTATCTACATTAAAGTTAAATACAGAGTGATTGAAAAGTAGATCCTCACAAGAACAACATATACACTGAGGCCATATATGCCCGATCTTTAATAAATTGCAAAGAATTCATATCTTTTAATTCATTACTCCTCTGATATTGTTGAACAACATTATTCTCCCTAAGTCAGAGTCGATTATAATTTCGTTTATTTGTTGGCAATCATTTAATCGCTCTTTGGTTTGATATAATTCTGATCTTAATATGTGTACGCGTTGTCTAGTCTTCAAATTTTCTGTCTGTATATTCATCATACTCACTTAATCTTTTTATTTTTTCCTTGGTGTTAACCCCAAGGAAATATTTCTTTCTCTTTATATTTATCATTTTCTCTTAATATTTTTATTCTTTCTCTGTTTGCAAGATTTTCTTCGTGTTTATTTTTTTTGTTTGCTTCATATTCTTCTTTTTTTCCTTTTTTCTTTAATTCTTTTTTTTAATTTAAATATATTGATTTATTAATAATTATTAACCTCGGATTGTAAAAAAAATTACTATAAATAATAATTCAATAATAAAAAATAAAAAAAATGAAAAAATTAGAAGTTATTTGTGAAAACATTTTATGTACTTTGAAAAATTCGTATATGTAATTTAATAGGCGTATAAGGAAATCATGTGATGTCCACATCAGATTATTTACTATATTTAGGCGAATGAGGAACATTTTTTTGATTTTTCAGTTCAGTAGAAAAAAAATAAGTCCGAGCGAGGGGTTTAAGAGATATAGACTATGTTATTAGTTAGCATTTTACTTTTGATTTGATCGATTATTTTTTATTTATTTTTACTAATTCCTATACATCAACTGATGATAATTGTTTGACAATCGAAATGCGCGTCTATTTTTAAGGTTTTATTTATCGTAATTGTTCTTAAGCGTTCGTTTGATAATTTTTTTTTTGTTAATCTGAAAATTTTGAAAAATAATCTTATTAGTAGTTTTAATAAATATAATTGATATTTTTGATTGGGTGTAACTATATATATGATGCAAAAATTTTTTTATTAAGGGATTTTTTTTTAATAAATTACTATTAAAAATACATTTTAAATATTTATCGAGAATAGAAATAAAAACTCGTTGTAGAATTTACATCGTTTAGTTTAGAATGTTAAAAAAATGTTTGTTTTATGATGCACCGTGATAATTTTTTATTATAATTTAATGTAACTTTTTTTTTAATCAACTAAAATGTATATATATGCATAAATATATGCATCAAATCACGGTCAGGGTCCTTTTGTAGTAAATATACAGTTGACTTGATGACATTGAAAAGTGTTATAAAATATATTCCATTTGTACTGTCAAGCTGTTTGAAGTACAATGAACGCCAATCGGATCAAAGAACAAGATCAAGGGAAAGCTGCACCATTCAGTTTCACCGCTACACGTTAAGTTAATAACCGGCAAGAAGTTATGGACAAGGACAGACATTTACCTGTTTCTTTATCTTTGTACAAATGTTTAAGTATGTCTATGTACATTTTTGTCCGTGAGTAAATAAAGTGGTTTTCTTCATTTTACTGATGAGTAATTCAAAGCAAAAATTTCACTCGACATTAAACAAAGTAAATAAATAATATTTTATTATGTACTGAATTTTTTTTTTGGAAAAAATAAATTGTTTGATTTTTATAATAATTTGAATAATTTTTCCATTTATATAGAATCTCTTTCCTTTAAAGTTTAAAACCGGCAAAATAAATATATAAACAAATTTAAAAGTTGTAATAGAAATCGTGATGAAGATTATGGTGAGCGATTGTTCCATCATATTGTTTGATTTATTCTTATTTTGAAATGTCAGGGTGTCATGGTATTTAGGTCGATGATGTTACATGTTTACATTCAAATACAATACGAGTGTGTATATATTTTTTTAAACTTATTATTCTCCTAGTAGTCCAACAAAATTACACTTAGAAAAAAATAATTGTTACCTGTACTTTTATAAGTGGAAATGATAAATGGGCTTATATAAACGTAAAAAAAATAATAAATGCGTTAGTGGAGGTGGCTGAAGGGTGATTTAGGGGGGTTGAAAAAAATTTTCCAATACAAAAGTTGTAGATCATGCAAATATCTATAACTTTTGTAGAGGTCACTTTTTAACATTAACTCAAAATTTCCGAGAAAAATGCGAAAAATCTTTTTTTCGTTTATTTTTCATTTCCGCAAAAAGTAATTTAATTTTGACAAAAATTGGTGAAAGTATGTATACCTTTCTGTGTCTTAAATAACCAAAAATTTTTTTGACGTCAAGTTTCGATTGAAATCGCAATAATATCATTTTCACCCTTTTCAACCCCCCAAATCAACCCTCCACCTTCCCCGCTCTCGCATTTATTTTTTTTACGTTTATTGTATGCCCCTTTATCATTTCCACTTATAAATTGGAACAATTTTTCCCCTGTAAATGAGTTTTTTCGATCGGTCTATAGGTTCTAATTGTGACCAGAATTATACACGTGGTAAGTTTATACTCGTAATAATAACTTTTATTAACAATACATCGTATTTTAATAATCTCAATTTTCGAAATAGGCGACTTTCGAATTTGTCTATTTTTAGAGATACAGCCATTATTTCTGTAGGAAGGTAATAAGAAATGCCTAGGATAGGATTGCCTATGGCATTGTATGTATAGTAAGACTACAGTTTATTTACATTCATCCTCTGAAAATCTTACTGTGGTTCAGGAGGCTAAACAGAAAAAGAAAGAAAAAAGGATTGTATAGTATTACCAGAATCGATATTATACAAAGTATCGATTTCTCAATTATTAAATTCCCTGTTTTCGATCTTCTGATATTCGAAGTAACTCATTCTCTCAAATTTCCTAATTTAATAAACCTTGAACTTAACATCACTGGAAATAAGTCAAGCAGATATCAGGGCGATCGGTGTTGGTCTTTACAGTAAAAGTTGTGCCACCAAAATTAGAAAGAATATACTCGTTTCTTTCTTTAATAAGTTTCTCGAAGACAAAATTTTTATTTAAAATCCGTGTTAAAAGATTGTAACTTTCTTATTAATCGGATAATTGATAAAATAACTAGGTGTAAAAAAAGTTGAAAAGTTGACATACAGATTTGTAAGTACAGTTTATTCCGTATTAATAAAATGATGAATTTAATAAATCGATACTTAGTTAAATCGTTACTTTGGCGTATTATTTTTTTTATAATTATATTTTTTATTAGTATATCGTTTTTATCGATACTTTTTCGTCGAAATTTATCGATATTTAATGTGTAATACTGAATAGCCCTTAGGAGTGAGTGCCTGATAATTTTAAAAGTATTAAAAAGAGATATATTTTTTTAAGATTCAATATAAAAAAGGATAATTTTGATAATTTGAACTTATGTTGGAAAGGACTTTATATATATATATATATATATATATTTCTCGAACCAGTTTCCCAACTGTTGCTGGTTCAGGGTGTTTGTAGATAAGCAAATGCAGTTACTTTACCGGCTTGCCAGGTCTGACGTAGCTGCAATGTAAATGTACCGGTAAACGTGTAGTCTGGAACAGATTCAGGAGGACCACTCCTGAGAGGTATGGTTAATTGAAACCCAACCACCAAAGAACGCCGATACCCACACACTAGCATTCAAATCCGTATAAAAACAACTGTCCTTACAAGGACTTGAACTTTTGAATTCTGGACTTCGAAAATCAGCTGTAATTATTTTAACCGATAATTTTCATATAATATTTCTTTTGTAATGGATTGTCGTAAAAATTCAATTAAATTATATGAAGCTTTTCTAATCAATATAAATAAAATGGTATCCGATAATATAAAGCGTTTTTTGTTCTTTCAATAATTTTATGAGAATTACCTTCAGTGGAAAAACAAATTACTCTACAGTAATAAGTACATTAATATTTTGTTAAATCGTTACTTTTCTATTTTATTTGAATTAGTTGTTGTAACTTTATTTGGTTTTAAATGTGAGAAATTTTAATGGTCTGTTATCAGTCAATTTACAGAACTTATGGATTAAATGAACTGTCGTCTGTCCATCTATTTAATCATTACTTTCGATGCTACTTCGGTTTTCATATGAGAATAAATGTATAATAAGCGGTGTAGCCCGTTGAACATCTACAGGTGTGTGAATGTAAATCATATTGTGTATATGAACGTGGTTATTGAGTAATTATTTCCCACATATATATATATATACATACGGTGTTTGTTTATGTGTGAATAGATATCTGTATATAAAAGAAATCGGTAGGAATTTCTAAGCAACATTTTTTAAATTACCATTAACTTTTTATTTTATTAATTATTATAATTAAGCATGGTTTTTTTCTTTTATGTACTTTTTATTTTTAATTAAATCACATTAAAATCAATATAATGACATAAAATGTTTAAAAATTATGATAGTTAAAATAAACAGTATCTATTTTGGCAGTAAAAATGAGTAAGATAGAAGGTTTAAAGAAGTTATTAAGACGAGTATAATATAAGCTAGAACGGATTTTCATCTAGAAAAAATTCTAGTTACGTTAACCATAGAATTTAATTAAAAAGAAATTAAGAAAAGAATTATCCAGTGCTTTATAGCAACGAATTTCTGGTTTTCAGTGGTGGAAAGCGAGAAAGACAAGGTTTTTGAAATGTTACATGACTTTAGTCAAAGTCAGGGTTTTTTTATTTTTTATAAATAACAGGCACACCGTATTTTAATAAACTTTGTAACTTAATTTTCCAAAAACTATCTAATTACTGTTACAGAATTTTTTATCTTTAAAGTGTTGAATTTAAAAATTAATTCTTTAAAGTGTTAAAAATTATGATTTTTCGTTAATTTTCACTGTATTTTCAATTAATAATTTCTCTTCTGAGTACTTTTTTGTGTATAATTAAATTGAATTTCATTGGTGTAATATATCTTTCAAAAATAAACGTTAAAAAAAAATTATCAGCAATTAAATGAACAAACTAGGTCCTATTTAAAAGAATTATTAAAAAAAAAATCTGTGTGTATATATTAGCAAACTCAATACAGATTATTATTCAGATTTTGGATTACCCAAAACTGTTTGATTTATCTGGAAATTGAATACATTCAACGAAATGTTGATTTGTAGATCATTCATAATGTTGAATTTTTATGCCATTAAATTTTTAATTTAAAAGGTCATGTGGGTGAGGTTGTAGAACAAGGTCACCTTTAATATCTCGGGATTTTGCCTAATTAAGGTTTTATTTTTCTTAAGTACATTTTTTAACAATTAAAATATAATATTTCCAAAAAAACTTTTGCAAAACCGCGTCCCCACCCCAAAAAATTCTCTAAATAAACTAGTGGCTAAGTGGGTATAGCGCTCATTAGTATCCCCTCTCACCACAAGGAGCACTAGTGTAGCACTGACTTACAATTGCTGTAGTCGTCTGCTATGTTGTGACATCACAGGTGAGCGGTAGAATCAAATAAATGTATAATATTTAAAGTGGCCGCTATTACCGCCACATCCGCGTGAATAAAATACGGTATGCGCGCTCGCTCTAGTTATAATCACTGAATTAAATAAACGAAAAATATTATATTTAAAAAAATTTTAAATTAAGTTTTGTTTGTAAGCCGTCCATCAGAAAAATACCGCGTGACAAGAAAGTCCTACAAGTGTGTTGTCAGCTTTTTTTTTGTGACAAAAAACCAATTATTCTTGTTACCTACTTTTGTTCTTTTAAAATAACTTTATTTATTAGAAGTAGGATCCTTCATGATAGTTGTCAATTAATTTTATTTGTAACAATCTGTCTTTTAAAGATGTAGAATTCGATTGATATTAACTTAGATTTGTTGTTTGCTTTTAAGAATCGTATTATCATATAATGATTCTTCTATATTTATACCATCATGCTTACGAGAAATCTACTTTGTTTACTATCTAAAAAGCTTCTCATCGTTAGGTTAAATATAATCATTAATGTCAATGACTTGACCTGTACAATCGTAAATTTAACTTTTTTTTATAGGTTTTTTTACAGTTAATTTTCAGTTAGAAGTTAACAAAATTTGCTGGCATGTTTTACGGTAATCTTATCAAAAGGATTTTATAATATGCTGTTTGCATTTAGCCTTTAAAGTGCTGAGCTTAGTCATACATTTCACGAAACACTTATTGGGTAAAATACAGTTATCCCATACGTGTTTGCGCGCGTGCGTAAAAGTATTCCCTCTTGTAGCGA
Source organism: Lycorma delicatula (assembly GCF_047948215.1). Lineage (NCBI taxonomy): Eukaryota > Metazoa > Arthropoda > Insecta > Hemiptera > Fulgoridae > Lycorma > Lycorma delicatula. The sequence goes on from NC_134461.1 coordinate 92,618,794, forward strand.
TTCTTTTGAACTGTTTTTTGGTGTGTTATTAACAGTTTTAAGAAATTATATTGTATCAAATGATTTATCGTATCAATATTTTAATATAATACCCAGAACATAAAATGTATTTAAATTTTTTTTTTTGAAAATATTTTGATTGTTACTTTTAGATGATATAACAGCCCATTCAAAAATGAATGTAAAGAATTTTACTTTATGTTATTGCCAATTTAAAAAAATCATTTCTGAAATTTTGAAAAATATAAAGAAATAATATTTTTTCTCTTATTAATTTGAAGAAAATTATTAGTTTGTAGGTAGTAAAATTATATTACAATAGAGTATTTTACAGTAAAAATATTAAAATTAAATAATATTTGAGAAATTTAGCTTGGAAATTTATTCAATTTTTTTCAAACAATGATCAATCAATGGAAAATTGAAAAAAAATTGTAATCGTAGAATTTTAACTGAGTTTTTTTTTCTGTGATACACGTCTCTTTTAGCGTTCCTATCTCGTTTACAATTAATTTCTCGAAGTGGAATTTATATTCGTGATAATTTCGTATCCATTTGAAGTAATTTTATTGTAGATCAAAGATCTTTTTCGATTTCGGATACATTTGATAAAACTTGAAATATTTGACTTTGACTTAACATATTTGATATTTACTAAAATGATATACTTATTTCAGTACTTAAAAATTATTTTAATTAAAAAAAAAAATTAATTGTTATATTTATAGATAGATCTAAATTTTAGAATTTTCTGTGTTTGATTAATAATATTTTCTTGGGAGAAAATGAAGAGAAGCATTTTTTCGTAACGGATAACTTTGAGAATAACTGTCTGTTTCTTTACAATCAGAAAATGTTATGTGTTACCCCGAAACTTAAACTTTGTGGTTAATTATCTCAAAATTTTTAATTTATATATTAGTAAATTTATCCAAATGAAGTCAAGGAGATTTTAACGACCTTGTTCAATAAAAACTGTGATTGTCTAAAATACACACCTTAATTAATTATTAGCTTTATATAAATTACTAAGAAAATATTTTAGTATATTCAGTTTTTAGTTATTTTTTCTTCAGTTAATTTAATGTTTGAAAATTATTGTAAGAAAACCGAAATTTTAATTTAAAATTAAAACGGTAACTTTAAACGAATTGTCAAATGTCTACAAAACGTTTTAATTTAAATTTTATATTTTTATCAATATATTATATGTATTTATCTTATATATATTATTTTACTTTATTTTACAATTTATTAGATTAAAAGATTACTGAAACTTATTTCAGTTACATTATAGTCCGTTTGTTATTTTTATTTTTTCTCAGAGCTTCTGAATTATTTTGATTATAATTAAAACAAATTTTGATTTCGATTTGATAATATATTCATTATGGTCTTAGCTGTTGTTTTTATTAAATATTTATTTTAAATAAATTCATGGATTGAATACTAAGTAAATCGATACGATAATATCGTGCGATTTTTTTGAAAAAAATTTACATCGGATTTCTCAAATCGATCAATTCCGAAGGATTAAAAAATATTATCGTTCCTTAATAATAATTATTATTATTACTATTATTATATTAAACACTTTTACTAATTTATACATATATATATATATATCACAACACTCACAACACTTAGTAGAAAGATCCTATTCATGTTGGTTGTTATGTCCTGTTATGTGGCTCCTGTTAAATATGGGAATCCTCAACGAGTTTAGTACAGTGACTGCAGCGGGTGACTTGTCTTTCACATCCTCTTATAGTCTTCTCTCTGTCCCACATTCCACACTCTTTTCTCTCTCCTATATCTTCTTTTCTGTCTTTCTTCTTTAATTTGTTTCTCTGTCTCTTTTTTCTCTTCTTATTATTGATGATACACTCGCACGTTTACTGTTATTAGTGTTCTTTAAATTCAGGAGTATAGAATAATATTTGGTACACTACGTCTGTTGATTTTATTTATTGTTTTAATAGGTTTTGATGTTTGTTTATTTGCTTAAAACTCGTGAGCCTTTGGCCGATCTGAATGTTTGTAAAACTGAGCGTGTCGTATTTTTAACACTAATGACGTAGGTCATTTATTCTGCAGTAATATTTTTATTCCATGGGTGACATTCAGAAGGTATTATTAATTTGTTTTGTTTTTTCATTTATCAAAATCAAGAAATTCTTTCTATATATATATATAAGATGTTTAATAGAAAATTTATTTTTTCACATTTTCGTAGACGGGCGAGGTGCATAATTTTTTCACAGTAAATGATTTCAATGTATCAAATGTGTAAAGATGTTTTTTTTAAATCTGTTAAATATCGTTTGATTTTTTACGTTATCGTTCGAAAAATGAAGCAAAAGGCCTTTTATTTCCATTTGTGACCGTTTTCAAATTAATCCATTATTGTTTACGCTTGATTTTTATGGGATTATGTATGCTTACCAAACATACTTTGATGAAACTACAAGAATGGATTTATTTGAACTAGACAAAAGGATTTATATGATTAAAATCGTACATTCGTCTTCATTTTTAGTTCCTTGTACGAAGTAAAGGAAGTAAAAATATTCATTTTGAACATCTCTGAATCCATTTTGACTAGTTTCGGCGTGACGTCTGTACGTACGTATGTATCTCGCACAACTCAAAAACGATTAGCGGTAGGAAGTTGAAATTTTGGATTTAGGAATGTGTAACATCTTGTTGTGCACCTCCCCTTTTGATTGGAATCTATTGAACCAAAAGTGTCCAAAAAAGCCCAAAATCCAAAAGAATTTGGATTTTGGCGTTTTTATTAACTAAAGTAATTAAGCCCTCAGTGAAAGCTTTTTAACGATATGTCATAAGTGGTACTTATTTTCATTGTTTCCAGAGTTATAGCCAAATAAAATATTAATTATAAAGTATTTTGCTCTTGCAAGGGGAAGGCACATCGGTTCGAATTCGATTTCACCTCTTTTTTTTTAAATATAAATATATCGATTTATTAATAATTATTAACCTCTTATTTGAAAAAAAAAAACTTTTACGAGGAATAATAATTCAATAAAAAAACGAAGAAATATATCAGAAGGTTTTAATGAAATAGAATTTTATGTACTTTTCATTAAAAAAAAAAAATGCGTAAATATAATTTTAAAGGGCTACAAGTGTCATGTGTTGTCCACATCAGATTTTTTAATTTAAAATATTTTCTAATATGCCGAGCCTCTCTTGCAGAAAAAATATTTTTTGCATTTACTGTGTAAGAGTGCTTTAAACAAAAAATAAGTAATAGGAAAAAATCAAACCTTTTACTTTCAAGATTATGAAAATAAAACCAAATAGAATTTCAGTCAAGTTTCGCAATGTTATTTTTATTTATTTTTTTTTTTTTAATTTTAAACGGAATTCCTCCTTTTCTGTCTTTCAGGAACATATATTTAGGTAAAATATTTTTTTTTTTTTGGTGAGGAGCAGAATTAAAATAAATACAATGTAAAAATGTTTTCGTTCAAAGATTTTTTTTTTCTAATTTTGATGGAGGGTTACTTTGGCGATGATGAATAAGTAATTTCTTACACCATGGAAGGGCATTTTATCAATACTGGATTAGAAACAGAGTCTCGTAATTTTAAGTCTGTGTCTGATTTCATCCTCCTCAAATCAAACCAATACCAAGTTCTAGGACCTTTACAGATTCTCATCAGGTATTTAGAAAAAAACTCGGTAAAATACAACTAGGTGGAAGGAAAAGGATGGATTATGAGAAAAGACCTTAAAATTCCTCCGGCATTCCTCTCACTTACAATCCTTCAAAACAGCAGGATATCTTTTTTCAAAATCGTTATCTGATGTTCGGTAAATGTAGGTAAGGAACAGAGACCCTGGATACAGGATCACAGGTAGTCGGATAAAAGAAAATTACTGATAAATAATTTTGCGTCGTATAACTGAAATAAATGCTACAAAAATTGTTTTTTTCCTCCGAATATTGAAATGTACCTGATCGTAAGCTCAGGCTTCCTTCTCGAGTGAGGAAAATCCAAGCCTATCTTCAAACTTTTGTGACAGTAGGAAGTAGCCTATTGTATTGCAAACTCTTTATATTAATCCACACTGATAGATAAGAATATACTATGTTGAGATTGAATATATTTTACGTCCGGGGTGAATAATTTGTGGTACTATTGTGGAAGTAAAATCTGTAAGAAAAAGTAAAGTTTATGACGGGTAAAGCAGGTTATTGAGGATTTAAATTTTAGTAAAGACCTGAAGTTTAAAAGATTAAACCAAAATCAGAATGGAAGTTTGTTAAATCAGTCAAATGACTGGTACTTAAAAAAAAATTAAATACATATCCTTAATTAAGATTTATATAAAAATGATAACCGTAAACCCATTGTATAAAAATCAGACCAAAGTGTTTCTGGAGAGAGTTTTGTTATCTAGGGATTTAGTTCGTTCATGTATTTATTGAAGTTTTGATTGTGAATATTGATTATATTTAGTTATCAGTCCGACAACAGATCTTAACAGGTTCATCATTCCATTCAAAAGCCAAGGCTCTACTTGAGAATTATATGTTTCTAATTATTGCGAGTTTCCTTCTTTTCTTTGAAAATTCCACCGAATAGCGATCGATGCATTACAAATTGAGATGTGCATAATTAGAGAACATCCACCATGGTGTGCATAAATAATTGCTAATCAGCCAGGTTCATGAACGGTGTATAAATATTGATAAAAAATTGTTTACAGTATTTACATGATTTGATATCAGGGATGCTGTACGAATCTATTTTTTTTAATCTATAATGTTTTTTATATTCTTCATTATATTTACATCTTTGTGTTGAAAATACTGTGGCGATCCATTTTTTGTTAAATCTGATGGCTGAAGATTAATTTTCTGTTAATTTCTAAGGTCTGTCTGACTCCCGGCTATTTGCTCATTTTTAGAGTTTTGTTGATGGGCGTTCTCTATTTATGTTCACTAATTCAGTAGTTAATTTGGTTTTGTGGGTGGGGATTTTACAAGATTATATTATGAGTTAAACCCATTATTGTGTCCGAATCAATTTCTAATGAAAAATATTCGATTTATCCTTACACAAATTGAGTCATTACTAAAATTTGGATTCGTTTATGATCAGATATTATGGGGTCAAATAGCATCCGTTTTTATTACCCTTCATCTAAATAAAAAAAAAAATTATTTAATTTTTTTCCAAATTTCCACCCCTGAGTTTTTCTTAAGGTTTTTGAAAAATGGATTTGATTTTTTTTCTTATCGCTCGATATTTATTTATATTGTATTTTTATTGATATGTGGAAGAAATTTTTATTCGTTGTAAAACCATTCTTTAATTAAAAATAACTAATTTTTTTTAAATTATCTAAAATTGTAATATGATATGCTAATCTCTACATGAACTTACTTTCGAATAATGTTTTTATATGGACTGCTACTACCAAGCTACTTTTTACTTTTCAATTATAAGCTGTGCAGTATAGTTTATTTCTGTATGTAAGCTTTTAATAATACGTAATCCGTGGTTTGGCCAGTGGTTAAATTGATGGTTTGGCCTGTGGTTAATTAATTGTTTGTTCTCTGTGGTAGCGTCTCGGCCTTTCATCCGGAGGTCCTGGATTCGAATCCCGGTCAGGCATGGAATTTTTCACACGTTACAAAAATTTTTGTTCATCTCATATTCTCAAGTATACCTAACGGTGGTCTCGAAGTTAAAAAAAAAATTATTTTCTTAATCAGAATTTAATATGATTTTAAGTTTGTATATTATAAATATATTTACGTCGTTCAGGTTCAGTTTATAGAATTTTCTCAGGACCGGTAAACTTGAATCCGGTTAAAACCATTTGGGTTTCGTCTTGTTATGATAATATTTTTAATCAGGTTTATAAAAATAAATAAAAAATGTTTGTGAAATTTTTATATGCCGTGTTTATTTGGTAAATAGACTTTTACTACTTCTTAAATAAAACATATGTATTTATATTATTAATCCTCGAGAATTGAAATCAATATGAAATACCATCCTTATATTCCTTTTATAGTTAAAAACTTTTATTTTTATTATTATTATTGTATCCAATTTTAAAATAGTAATTGTTATAAAATAGATTCAGTACTAATGTTATTTCGAATAATATATACTTTACCCATATCACAGTTAGTTAAAATTGTACAGAATTTCTAAGTAAACTTTTAATAAAAAATTTACGATCTTTTCTCTCGGTTTAATTTTTTTTTCTTATGTAAATAAGATCCGGTTTTTAAGTGTACTATACGCATATCATCGGTAATATTCAAGAACCTGTCTAACGTTAATTTCATTTATTTTCAATACCTCGCGCACTGCCATACAATGATAGCACATAAAACAGTTCGTTACGGATGGGTGTAATGAAGAATTCGTTTTCGTATTTAATTTATTGATTCGGTCTTGTATTAGTGATTGTTTAAAAGATTGAGGATGTAATTTTTTTTATTACTTTCATTAAAAAAAATATATATATATATATAATATGACAGAAATAGACGTCAATAAATTTGTTTAATTTATTGCTTCTGTTGTATGATATGATGAAAATAACATCAATAAATAATTGGATAATTTCATGGTATAACTATTGATAAAGTTTTAAAAAAACTTGATGAAAGATGAAAGTGGATACCCATAGCGGTTCCGGTATATGAACTAATATACATGCGCCTACAAAGCAAGAGAGAGAGAGTGAATGGTGTTTGTGTGTTATGAATAGAATAAAAAAAAATCTCTTTCTATAATCGAGTTAGTGATCGCCACCTACAGTGTTCTCTGTGATTCTTTCTACAAATATTCTCTTCTTTTAATTTTTGGGGTTTTTTTTTTAAATTTCATTGATATTGTTATTGGTATTTGTTTTTTACTAAACGAATTAGAATTTTAAAAATACTTTTATTTTTTTTTATTTTTTAATTCCTTGTACGAAGTAAAGGAAGTATTGTGATCGACGAAAATAGACATTTCGAACGGAAATGTCTATTTTGACCATCCCTGAATCCATTTTGACTAGTTTCGGCGTGACTTCTGTACATACGTACGCATGTATCTCGCATAACTCAAAAACGAACGATTAGCCGTAATGTTGAAATTTTGGATTTAGGACTGTTGTAACATCTAGTTGTGCACATCCCCTTTTGATTGCAATCAATTTGACGAAAAATGTCCAAAAAAGCTCAAAATCCTAAAACTTTGGATTTTGGACTTTTTCTTAACAGCAGTAATAAGCCTTCATTGAGAGATTTTCAACGATGTATCATCACTGGTACTTATTTACATTGGTTCCAGAGTTAAAGCCAAATAAAATTTTAATGAAATATTTGGATCTCAGGGGAAGGCATATATACATCGCTTCGAATCACACTTCATCTCCCTTTTTTTTTAACTTTTCCTTTTTTAACCTATATACATTGATTTATTAATAATTATTAACCTCTGATTGAAAAAAAAAATTATGATGAATAAAAAAAAAATATCAGAAGTTTTTAATTAAATAAAATTTTATGCACTTTTCATCTTAAAAAAATGTGTAAATGTAATTTAATTGGCGTACAAGGAAGTCATGTGTTGTCCACATCAAATTTTTTTACGAGGGATTCGTAAATTTTAGTTTTTTACCAGGATTTTTTATCTATTTGGCACTTTAGTTGTGCAGATCAGATATGAAACGGTGTCTTTGAATAAGTCCATCGGCAGCCTCCATATTAGAGTATATTAAGGAAGATTCCACATATTAATAATCTAGGAAGAAAAACTCAAAAGAATGGACAACGTTTGAAGTATACAAACCTAATAGTCCAGGAGGTTTTTCAAAAACTCCTCCGATTGTGGGCTTCCGGCCCTCTCCTAATCCTTTGGGTGATCCATGATTTTTTATTTAGATTGATAACATTACATTCGTAATAGCAAATTTGCTTTGAGCGTCTGTGCTGTAATAGATTTTATTATTTTATCGTAGAAACCTAAGAAGCAGGCTCAGGCCTTAAAGAAAATCCTTGCCGATCTCGTCTGAATTGTATGAATTATAAACGAATTTAATCGTACTATCAATTTTTCATTGAAAGTTACAGTTTAGTAATAACAACTGAGTAATGTGATTTTTATAGCAGATAAAATATATAGAATAGCCGAAGTAAGGTGAGTTAAACTATTGTGTCATTCCACGAAATTAACTTGCAATGAAATGAAATTCGCATAGTGAAAAGAAATTAAAAAGTTTGTTATATATTTGTATACGTATATTTACAGCTATGTTTATCTATTTACATATATTAATGCGTGGAAAGATGGTTTGCTAGAGCCGATATCGTAACCTAATATTCTAATGTTAAACGCTTTCTTATTTCTCGTGAGAACTATATTTCGTTGCTCATCAAAAGATAATTTAAAACTACGTAATATCCTTAATAGTTCTAAAATATGGCGTCACCGATATCCGTATGATTTACCGTTTTGGCTTCATTATTGCAAGTTATAGACGTGAAGATTCATTTTGTGTAATGTGATTAATGATAAATGTACCAAAATATCTGGAAATAACATTTATACTATAAAAGATTAAGCATTTCGTTTATAATTTAACTATTTTTAATTTTTTCAAATATTAAAGTATGATTTTACAGATAGACCCATATAATTCTTATTTTTCCGGCGAATAAAAGGGGCAAGTATGATAATTATGTCAAAAATCATTGAGTAAAAATTATCGAGTTTTTTTGGGCAAATCTTTACTTTTAGAGGTCCAACTAATTCATCTAGGCCAAAAAATACACATATATATATATATAATACATATATATATATAATACATATATATATATGTGTGTAGGTGTATCGCACTGCGTTTGATCTTATATTTGAGAATTGGCCAAACCGATTATTTTCAAATTTGGCTCAAATACTTCTAAATGTGTGGGTCAAATACTATATATGTGAGGGTAAATCATAGGATTTTTTTTTCAAAATTCGTTAAGATGGTGGGGGAACATTGGAAAAACCAAATTTAGATTTTCTTCAGAGGTAATTTAGAGAAAACTTTATCAAAACAAATTTTTTACGTACAATGCATACATAAGTAAATTAAAAAAAATATCCAAAAATGAACCCCCATTTCTTAAAATTGAAATATATATTTTTCTCTATCTTTCTACGGTTTAAATATTTTCAAATTTTTTTTGAAAGTTTATACTTCAATATATAGAACTATCAAGAAATGTGTACAGTTTTTTTTACATTTAGAGACCCCGGACCTAAAATGTAAAAAATGTTTTTGAAATTTGATTTTTCTTATCTTAGTCTTTATTGGAGGTGTTAAATTTAGAAAAAATTTTAATTAGCAAATTTGTTAAGCTTAATCTATGTATGAATTTTCTTATAAAAGTAAAATGGATTTTACTTTTTACGTTCTTAAAATGGATTTCACACCTCTAAAAAATATATATTTACTTTATTGTTTTTTTTGGCTCTACCTCTTTCATTTTTATTAACACCCAGAAAAGTCATCCAATATTTTGCCAGTTTTTTTTTGTAACATTTATTAAGATGTTGGGAATATTTATTGAGTAATTTTAATCTTGGATAATAGGTAACGTAAAAAAAAATATTTTTAACATAAACCAATAAAGGAGATATTAAAAAAGTTTTCTTTTTTAACAGACTTTAGTAAAAAGTGTAGGTTACAATTAGATTAGATTTTTCCTTTCTGGATGGTTTTTTAATCTTTGCTAAGACAACTTATTTTTAAAAAACCATGTTACGTCTTAATTATTTAAAATTGTTATTTTATTTTTCTCGTTATAATTTTTTAGTATCAAATTATTAAAATATCCTTATATAATTTTGGTGTTTAAAGTATTTTCATGCGTAATTCAAGAAAATTAGTGGGAAAACTTTTGTAAAAATATAACACACTTCCCAGCATTCCAGGGAGCCTTAGTTCACGTTTGGTAACATTCTTTTTTATGTCGATTCTGTGGACCCCTGTTTTTGTATCAAGACGCCAATTTCTTGAATTTAAGTTTCTTGATAAAGGATATTTTTTATACGGACGGAATTTTTTGTTGGCCTATCCAAATTTTAAGAAAAATAAATGATGTAAAATAAACAATTTAAGCAAAAAAAAAGATTGAATTTTTAAACAACGAATTAAAAATATATTCTTTTCTGATTCTTTAAATTTTACTTTTTGATGTTCGTGACAAATTAAGGATTAGTAAGTTGGATCTAGTCGTTTGGTTTGCATTTAGCGCCGGCTTAAATATTTAAAGAAGAATTAACAAAAGTTTTTTTTGTTTTTTTATAGTCTGTTGTATTCTTTTTTAAATAACGTTTTTATTTTTTTTATTACTTTTTTAAAAATATAAGATTAAAATATAAGACACCGGTATCCACAATCTATTACTCAATTCCGAATTAAAGTAACTACCTTTATTAGGATTTGAAAACATGAGAACTTCGACTTCCCAATCAGCTGATTTACAACGACGAGTTTGCCACTAGGCCAACCCGGTGGGTTAATTCTTTTTTTATTGATTACGAGTCTTAAGTAATTTCTTCCTTGATTAAATGTGGAATTAATACACGAAGTATTCTTAAGTACAATTTTTTTTTGTTAATTTTAGTTCTAAGCTAATTTTCTTTTACTTTGCTTGAGAGAAAAGTAACGTAATATTAAGTTAACTTAATATATTTTGAATGGATGTTCCATATAATATCGTGTATAATTTTTTCTTTTTTTTTTGTTAAATTGCATAACATTTTTCAATTTAAGATTCAAGGTCTTAAATTTGTGATAAATTAAATAAAGGTGTTATAATTATTAAGATTGCATTTAATTTCGGCTGCGATTATGTAACTTCTTTGAATTATCCAGTTCACATATATATTTGAACTACGATAAAATTAAAAAATTGGCTAATGAAGCAGACCAGGTAAATGTAAAAATTTAAACAAAATTGATGTTTTTTCTACATGGAGAGAAATTCCGATAATGTTAAATTTTCAACAAAAAAAAAAAAATGCATTTCTGAGACATTATATATATTTGTTACTTATTTTTTTGTTATTTATATCAGTTTTCTTAAGCTTTTTAATGATAAGCCTTAATGTTATTACTTCAGTTGATTGTTCTTCCTTACATCGTCTACTTAACGGAGGATCCAGCAGTACATGACCTAAGTAAGTCGTTACCAGTCCGTTTATTTATCATGCTTGATGTTATTTAAGTTTAGAATAATTTTATTTAGCCCCCGTTGGTGTATGTATAATATAAAAATATATAAATTATAATTCCGCTTACCAACCAGTGCAATTAATTATTATGTTCTACCGCTTTCGGAAGTTATTTTTCCATCTTCAGGAATATCTGATAAACTTGTATATAAGTATTCACTTCACATATTAATTTGATGTAGATTAAAATTAAATTTCCATAAATATAAAAAGCAATTGATCGTCAAGTTATAAAATAAGTCATACATTTTTACATCTAAAAGTATCTCAATTGTTATAAAAGTAATTGATAAAAGTATCTCAATTGTTATAACAATTGAGACGCTTTTATCGACTAGACGTACAAATGTATGACTTATTTTATAACTTGACGATCGATTATTATATTTATGGAAATCTTATTTTATTTTTATTTTAATCTACGTCAAATTAATATGTGAAGTGAATACTTATATACAAGTTTATCAGATGTTCCTGAAGATGGAAACATTACTTCCGAAAGTGCTAAAACATAATAATTAATTGCATTGGTTGATAAGTGGAATTATAATTAATATATTTTTATATTTAACTTCGTATGGGTATCGATGTATCAAATTAATGTAGCTAAGGCTACTTTAATTTTTTAACTGAAATATAGCTGAAAATAAATAATAGCAAATTTTGGTCGGAGTCTTATTCAATTTTTATATTTAAACATTTTTTTTATTATTTTAATCATTTTCACAGTAACATGTAAAATGGATTAATCGGAATCCATATGTAGGTCAACGCAGTAATCTACGTATCGAGGGTAAATGACAGTTCTCAGAGTATTATTTTTTTGTAGTCTGTTGAACAATTTGTATTAGTTCGTTTTCTCAGCTTTAAAGATGTTTTGTAGAGGAAATTAATGGCCTGTTCTTATTGAAGAATGCGCTTTAGAACACTGGAAATCTGAAGTTTTTCAGGTTAACTTTACAGTTTTTACTAGCTTTATTTTAACTCACAATGTTTTTTTTTTTCAATTTTTTTCGTGTTTGTCCTCAAATCTTGCATCTTTTATTTAACCTACTTCCTGGCATTGCCTACTGTTGAAATTTTGCAGTTATTAAGGTCGGGTGATAGTACAATATTCAACCCTTACTTTTGCAAACATCCCCCCCGTACGGAAGTAAATTTGTAAAATGTACATAAGCGACAAAAAAAGTTTTGTTAATTTAGAGTCGTATTTCAATAATTAAAAACTTCATTATTTCGTTATTTTGTATAGTAAATGTTTGATTGATATTTTATAAATATATTAGACATTTCAATATATGATGTTATCTTTTGAAATCCAAATTAACCTACTAATTAAACTCATACAGTGTATGATAATAATTTTATTAAAATATGATTAAAAAGTATAAAGCAAGTTTTTAAAAATGTATGTAATACTATGGAAATTTTTATCTTTCATGTAACGGGATGGAATGGAGCGCTATCGTGTCTTTATGAGATAGATTTAGCGTGTTAACAAAATATTAAAATATGTTTTTTTTTATTCAGATTTCGTGGATATTCTTATAATATTTTTTTTTCTTTTCAGCAGACAAAATAAAAAAAATACGATTTTTTTTCTCTATTAATAACGAGGATATAAATTATTTTGTTGTTTCATTATTTGTGTTAACTTCAGTTTAATGGCTATACTTGTACATTTTTATTAGGTGTAAAAATGTCATTATGAAATAACCGTTAAGTAAATTAACACGACTGTATTTGAATCGTGTTTATTTTAAAATTAATCTTATTTAAATGCGGTTTAATATACTGTTATGAGGTTCAACCCAAATACAGAAAATCAGTTAGTATCGCTTGTTTTTTTTTTGTTCTTTTTATATTGGAAAAAATCAACGATTTTAAATTGTATATTGAGATATGTAATTAGCCTTTTATTTTTGTATTTATTTTTAATTTTTTTATTATTTATGTAATTTCGATCTTACCAAACACGACCCAGTAAGCTCATTCATTCAAATATAAATTTTATTTACTGACCTTGGTGTTTTATTTAAATTTCATAACATTTTCTTGTTGCTGTTCTTGGGCGTTAAGTTTTTGCTTTGTATTTGTATTCTCAATTAGCTATAGTGTACTTTTACATAAATATATATATACTGTCTTCTTTAATGAGCGGTTGCGTAAATATTGATCTCAGAATCATCAACTAGAGGGAAAGTCGGTATGTAATGGAAACTTTCAGTTAAACTAATCTTCAAAAATTTAGTTCACTTGTAAAAAAAAGGTCATTTCATTAGAATAACCCTAAACCGATTTCCTATTTAGGTTCCAAAGTAGTAAATTCTATTTAAATTTATAATCGTTTTTAAACTTTATTTCTTAGTTGCAATCAGGATGTTTTACAAATTTATTCTATGCAATTTAGAAGATCCGTTTTATTTTAGTTAAATTTTCTTCATGATTGAGATATTTTATTATTATAATTGTTTTTTGTTTTTTTTTAAAGTCAGAGTATACTATTAAGAACACTGCACAAAACTTTGTTTATTGTATACTGATTTACAAATTAGAATTCGGAAACGCAAGGAGTAAAGCATTTTAAACAAGGTTGATAACCGTTCAAAATAGTAGGAAGAATTGGCAAGACATTTCCACCACAAGCTTATGAAATAAGCTATAAGTATTATAAATCCTGCATCAACCAGGATTTTATAATACCATACAACAATATACGCTAATTATTCTTAGCGTGTGGTGTTATTTTAGTACCATACGGAGGCATCCTGACCCTCGCAGAGGAAGAAATCCGCCTTGTGACGATCCCGGAAGCCATACCACCCCTTCCGTTCCCAGCACTAATAAACATTACCGGAGGTCGTCTTTTAGATCCTCTAACCTAGATAATAGTCATCAGTTTTGCCTCTGTCAGGATGCCCACCGACGCAAATGCCTCGGTGACGATAGTCTCTCGTCATTATGTGCGTATGATATAACGCATCACGTTTTTACTCTTGGAATTGTTTTCATTATTAGTGATAGACTATATTACCGGTATTTCATTTACGATTGATGCATATGTAATCCTTATAAGCTTGATTAGTCGAAGAGTAGACCTGTGTGTCTAACTTCTCCCGGGAAAAATAAATGAAACGGTCAGTCAATTTGTCACTCATTGGTTACGATGCTTCACAGATTTCGATTATTATTACAACGTCTTGTATAAAACACTTTATTACTTGCGTTTCCGACTTCTAATTTGTGTTATATAAAGCTTTGTATAATTGTATAATTAATAGTATATTCTGACTTTAAAATAACAATTAATGTAATAATATATCAAATCAAGAAGAAAATAAAAATAAAACGGATCTTCTAAATTTTATCGAATAAAATTATAAAATTATATTGTAGTTTTGTAATTTTCCTGTGCTATTCTTCATGCTCCTCCCCATATTTTTACTTTTCAAAACTGTACCTATATATTGCTGCTTCAGCATCATAACTATAAAGGAAAAGTATACCGAAATTTTGCACATCGGGGATTTTGCAAACGAAGACGTTTCGGGACCCCTTAGTCACAAAAAAACGACTTAAATACAAAAAATCTGAAAGAAATTTCTGGAAGATGTACATTACCCTTCGTTTTTAATGTGCGTACGTGTGCCTGATTAATATTTCTGGATTGCCTCAATATAAATTCTTCGAAAATGGTTCGAAAAGTTTTTATTTAAGGGGCATTAAATTGTGGGCAAAATTAAAAAAAAACGAAGGAAGTAACTTTTGCCATTATGAACTTTAGTACAGCGATCAAAGACGATTGAGCTTTAATACGATGAAAGTGCCGGGCTGTTCAAAAAAATGTATACGTACTTTAAAAGCATGTCATGTATGCGAAACCGTTCAGTTCGCGTCGGCTACGGGTTCTACGTGCAGTACTAACGTTCAGCAACAGCAAGATATAGCGTTAGTGTTAATCGATGCGATGCAATCAGTTGAGAAAGTTTAGCGATGGCGCAAACACGTCTGTCGTTTGAGAAGCGAAAAACATTCTGAAATTGTATTGGAAGTTCGAGGAAGTCTGTGAAATACAACGGCAATGGAGCCATGCTGACCCTAGTAGGAGAAGACACCCGCCTTGTGACGATCACAGTCGCCGCACCACCCCATCCGTTCCTAATCTTGGTGGGCTTTACCGGAGGTCATCTTTTAGACTCTGTAAACTTGATGATACAACACAATCAGTTTGCCTTCTGTCAGGATGCCATCGACGCAAATGCCTCTGTAGACATTTTCGTTAGTGTATTTACACAACCTGCTATCGCCTTCGTATGGCCTCTTCCAACAACGACCACCTACCTTAACTTACAACCCTTGACTATCAGATAAAGGATTCGCGATCCCTGCGCCTTCCTCTATCACACAAAAACTCTTCTTGTATCTAACTTTAATTAGACTATACATTCAGATCATTACTTGATTGAATCTTTAAACACCAAAATTACTATCCTCATACCCACGATCGCAACAACGACAATTTTGTCCTACAATTCAATTTACTCAAAGTCCTTAGGAAAATGGAACTGAATCGCCAACATGCCTTAAACTCGTGCTCGCTTGCACGATAAGTTATTTACCTAGGACTCAATATCTGGTGTGGATATCATCAAGGTGACTAATTGGATAGTTGCTTTTCGAAGGTACGCTTATTAGGTAGGCTTACTTGGAGATGCTGGATACATTAATTTTACTATCCGTTGGGACATCGTTTGGTGACGATCCATTTCTTACCACACCATGTCGTACTTTCA
Source organism: Lycorma delicatula (assembly GCF_047948215.1). Classification (NCBI taxonomy): domain Eukaryota; kingdom Metazoa; phylum Arthropoda; class Insecta; order Hemiptera; family Fulgoridae; genus Lycorma; species Lycorma delicatula. The sequence goes on from NC_134461.1 coordinate 92,634,866, forward strand.
TTCAGATGAGTACGCCTACCGAGATAACACTATATTGGGATGTTGGATAGGGCAAAGGGGTCCGTTTGAGTATCCTCCCTTATCCGGTGGTTAAATCAGTCGAACGTGGGGGGGGGGATTCGTCTGATTTAACCTCCGTTAGATACTAGTGATGGACCGTCAAGATCGTAGTGTACAGTAAGAAGCTACGGTCACTAGCCATGAAATTGAAATAGCTTGTGATGCAATCCATGTGGCTACTCTGAGTGATGTCACCAGAAATGTGTAGCATCGTGCTCCAAAGTGTTTGCAGTTTGAGCACTTTTGTAATAACACGAAAAAACGTTGCATGTGTTGCAGCGTTTCTCTTTTTAGTAGAATTTCTCTTTTCTTGTAATACTCACGATAATGTAGCAGCTATTCTCTTAAATTATCTATTCATTTTTTGAAAAATCCGGTACTTATTTTAATTAAAATTTTAAAGTTTTGCTAAATCAATTTGATTTTGGGTGAGAGCATATTTAACATTATTTCTTAACAGTTTTTGCCTCATTTCTCGAAAACCTATTGAATAATAAATTTTACAGAGATATTTGGCTATATTTATTTGGTTTATTTTAACTCCATTGGACAAGGGATCGACACGATCCGTTTTTTTTTTTGTTTTTTTTTTAAACAACTTTTTAATATTATTTTTAGACGGGACGAATATCATTGCCCCAAATTGAAGTAAATAATTACTCCAATAATTAAACGTTTAAGCTGTAAAAAATACGGGGGCTTACTGAGATCCGCACTAAATATATCAATTTCTTTAAATTGTAATTTTAAAGTTTGAAAATCTAACTGTATCTAGTAGTAATTAAATGACATGGGAAAAAAGGAGATGCTATCGGACCAGATTTAAGAATAAATTTTTTTTATATTTTTTGATACTTCATCCGGTTTTCAAGTTCTGACTATTATTTTAGCGGGATGAAGTAGTTTTCATGCTATAAGGATCAAATGAGACAATATGTTTTTTTATTAAAAAAAAAAAAATGTATGATTTTTCTACAAATTTTCGAGGTAAAAACGCCATTTCATCATAGAAGTTAAATGAATCTCAGATTTTTTCGTTGAACATTTTGATGTTTTTCACAATTATCGTATACTAAATATTACGTAATTAAGTCATTAATATTTAAAAACCCTTCGACTTATTTGAAATAAAAATTTTTCAGGGAAAAACGGAAAAGTTATGCAACCCTTTGTCAACCAGCATTCTTTGTCTGTTATCTCTGAATTTACATTTTTAATCAGTCTTTATCGATGAGATGTTGCACAACTCTGAAGTTGAAATTATGTTATTGTTCTTTTTAATTGAATTTGAATAGTCTTGTTATCAGTGTAATTATACCGATAGGATTCAGTTAATGTCACTTAATTGCTGGATAAGTTAAAAAAACTCAAATTTTATTCTTAGTAGATTTCAAAATAAAAAAGTAAAAGAAAGTTTCAATGAAAATAAAGCTTCAAATTCAATACTACAGGTTTATAATTATATTAAAAAATAATATTAAGCAAGCATAATATGCCTGTAATTAGTATATTGTTAATCTGAAATACTAGGGCGTTTATTTTCTGGAATATTTATCGATTATTTTCAACTTTAATAATTCGTTGAATTCAGTTATGCAGGGTGCCCCACGAAGAAACTTTCAGAACATATGATACCTGTGAAAATAATGAAAAAAAAGTTCATATAAACAAACGTCTGGAAACGCTTTGCTTCGAGTTAGGCTAAAGAAAACTTTCGCCGGATTTCAGCTCTTTTAATTAAAAAAAGTCCTACTGTAATATTTTGGACCCAAATTAAGGAGTAAAGTTGCTGGTTTCTTATCTAATTTGAGCTGGGAAATATATAAAGGATAAAAATACAATAGGATATCCTATTTCTCAGCTCAAATTACATAAGAAACCACCAACTTTACTCCTTAATTTTGGATTCAAAAAATGAGGGGATTATTTTTATTAGAAGAGCTGAAATCCGGGCGATTTCTGTCACCAGCCGTAATTCGAAAATAAAGCGTTTTCAGACCTATGTTTATGTGAACGTTTTTCATTATTTTCACCAGTAGAACATATCCTGAAAGTTTCTCCGTTTCCTCGTGAAACAATGTGTGTGTGTGTGTTCGCGCGCCCGCGCGCATGTATGGTGTAAAAGAGAATATAGGCTAAAGAAAAAAGTGATAACAGTAAGTGTGATTGAAAAAAGAAATGTTGAGCAATAAACTATTATACAGGTCGATTTAGTTTATATATGTTATGGTAGGAAAATAATGGGAACACTGTGTTAAAAAGATTATATTGAACAAAGTGTGGTTAACTAAGCCTACATTCGCCTGAACATACAATGGCAATGTCAGGTCGGCCTGTTGCTTAACTTTCTCTCCATGCCAACGCTCTACCCATCTACGTCTATTCTTTTGAATGAGTTAAGGATGTTAAAATCGGGCCAGGAATAATATATGATGTATATTTACATAAAAATTAATATATAGATTTAAATTAAATAAAATATTATTATTTTTTTTTTAAATAATTACCTGATAAAAAGAAACGGTTGGCGTTTTGATTAAGTGTACACTTCTTTATTAGATCGATGTCATTTCTTCCCTTTAAAATCTATTGTAAAGTCAAGTCGAGTCTGTTTTCACCGCTACGTTGAACAATTTTCACCATCAATTACATTTTGTTCTCTTGTCATTATTGTTTAAATGGTAACGTAGAAAAAATTCTGTGTCGTATATAATGATTAAACTAACTTACGATGTGATGGAAAGCGCTTTAAAAGAAAAATGTAGAACCTTCCGGAAAAAATAATATCTGCATATTATATAATACGAAGAACCAATTTACGATAATAGAAATCATCCGAAAATGGTTGGACATTTATAATTAATGTTTTTTTTTTTGTTTTTTTAATCTTATTTAAGATTTAATACCGTGATAGGTAAAATGTAGGTAATATATTAAATATATAGGTAAATATAGGTAAAATTATCTTCGAGAATCTTATTTCAAGGTGAAGATTTCAAAAAAGTAAAAAGGAAGTTATTTCTTATTTGAATGGATTATTACTACATATGTTGAGCTCCATACAAGAGAGATAATCAAAGATCTCATACGTAACACGTTTTAACAGACTTCAAAAAATGAAGATGATTCTCAACTCTATCCGTATATCTTTTTCTTCAAATATTATTCTTCACCAAATAGACGGATTTCGAAGATTCATTTTTAGTTTTATAGAGGAGGATCCACTGGTGGTCCCGTAATGTCTTACTACATTAATTATGATTTTGTTTAAGACAAAAAATTATTATTTTTTTGTTGTAAAAATAAATTTAAGATATTTTCCATTTTCAATGAATGAACAGTTCGTTATTGAATTCAAAATACATAAATGGCCGCGATCGGCCATCTGGTTCACCTCAAAGTGGCCGCCAAAATTAACATTTTGTAATAATTACGCAATAACGGTGTAAGCTATCAAGTTGGTTCAAACGCAGTAATGTATGGTTTACTGAAATGCATAAAATATATAAATATCAATTTTTTTTAAATCAAGTGTAAGACTTAAAAAGGCAGAAAAACTATTTTTTTTTTTTTTTTTTTAATAATTGAAAGAAAAAAAAATATGCCGTATAACCACCAAAACGTGAAATAGATTATGTCAACGTAGAGTGTGTAGTGTAAGTGGAAGTTAGATACAGTCCGTTAAAAACTAATTAATAACTGGGAATAATAGTTCGGGAAAGTCTTAACTAGACTCTTCATAGATTTCGTTGGTTGTAGACTCGCCGGCACATATGTTGGCGCAAGGACTGAAGCCTATGTACTAGCATTTTGCATGCATTGGCCTCTGTTACAATCAAACTAAAAACATTGTCATTTTCTATATCTTTTGTGGTATAGTAATATATAAAAAACAGATTTCATTAACTTGCTGTAGCGTATGTAATTATTGAGTTTTATTCTAAATTACATATTGATGTGATATAGGCCTTCTTCCTGTTGTGTTGCAACTAATAATAATAGAAATATTCATGAAAACATACATGACAATGTGCTGTTTATGAATTGCTGTAAACACAACACGCAATTCTAAGAATTTCATTTATTTATTTTTAATCTACGCTAATCATTCCACTGTGAAGAATCATATGTCACATATCTCTTGTAATTATGTTCTAGAAGTGGTTATTATATATAAACTTTATTGCGGTGTATATTTTACTTAATGAAGTGAATAACTGTTAGTGATTTTGTTTTATTACTTGTGTTGTTTTCATTTAATACTTTGTCATAAATTCAGTCATGTAAATTTGTAATATTTTAATACAGTTATTTTCTTTTAAAATGCTCAAGCTAGGAGGAAAAGGTACAGTAGTTCATAATCAGGCGAGGGAAATTGTATTCAATATTTACAATTTCTTTTTAGAAAACAATGCCGGAACTGGAATAGTGAGGAAAACTGAAGTGCTGGCTGTTCAAGCGACAAAAGTATCAACACGAAAGGTCCAAAAAATTATAGCAGAAGGGAAATCAAATGAAACTGAGTAGCCATCCCTGTTCATTTCACCGAGAAAACGTGTAAATCGCCCCAGTGCTGTGTGCAATTTAGATTCGTTTGACACGGATGCTTTGAGCTGTTTATAAATAAATTTTATGTAACCGAAAAATGCGTTCCTACTGTGAAGAGAAATATGCAAAAAGCCCGCGAAAGTGAAATTAATTTCAAAGGGAGTGAAAGATCTTTAAGGAGAATATTGCGTAAAATGGGATTTAGATTGAACAAAAACAGAAGACAACCGGAAAATACTAATAGAACGGCATGACATTAAAATGCAAAGAATGAAGTTTCTACGACAAATTTCCCTGCTTTAGGAAGAAGGAAGACAAATTGTTAACACAGTTGAAACGTACATTCACAGTAGTCATGCGATACCAAAATCATGGGTAAACACAATAAACCTTCATGAGGGACTGAAAAGACCAGTATCCAGGGGATCACTATTAATAATTGTTCGTGCCGGCTGTAATAAAGGATTCATTAACAATGCTTTACTTACGTATGAGTCAAATAAGAAAGGAAATTATCACAAATCTATGGATTCCGAAAAGTACACGAAATGGTTACGGGAGAAGTGTATTCCCAACTTGCCACCTCGGTTGGTCATTGTATTAGATAACGCATGCAACATATCGCAACTTTCTGCTACAAAAGCAGCCAAATTTTAACTCTTTAAAAAGCGATATGAAAAAAGGGTTAGCCGAACAACGAATTAGTTGTACTCCTGCTGTGACGAAGACTGAATTATATAATATAAAATTACACAAAGAAAATCAAAAGAAATTTCTAATAGATGACATTTTCGAAAATTATGGTCACACGGTTCTGCTGTTGTCACCTTATCACCGTGACTTAAATGAAACGATTTGGAGTAGTGAAAGGGCAAGTAGCTAAAAGAAATACAACTTGTAACGTGTCGGACGTTCTTAAGTTAACTGCAGAGAAATTTCATAAATTTCTCTGTAGTGGAGCAGAGAAATCTCACTGCTCTGAGTGGAGCAGTGTCTGCGAGCATGTTGTCAATGTTCAAAAAAAATACATTGAAGATGAACATTTGTATGACGTACACATCGACAATTTTGTGATAAATGTGAATTCATAATCGGACACGAACTTTTAAAATCTACGGACGACAGCGACTTCAAAATTTGCGAGCTACAGCAATAAAGTCACTAGAAATAATAATTAAAGCAATAATTATTTAAAGTACTTTAAATTAATAATATTAATTGGAACACTAAACTAGTTTTAATTAAATAACATCGTATGTATTTTTGGTTATAAATATCATCTATATTAAACTGACAATGTTTTCAGTCGGCCTAGTACCGTGCCAAACGTTTGCTGAATACTAGTAGCTTTTTGTGTCTACTTACGTGCAGTTATGTATGTTTTTTTAATATTTTTTCTCGATAGTTTGGTGGCAGTTTTTAGAATAGGTTTTTTAGTTTGGGAAATATTGAAATAATATTTTAGTACAGGATTTAGTTATGTAACCGGACTAAAGTTATAAGTATATTTACATGCATATAACTTTATTTTCACATACATCACTGTTTTTTTTGTTACTTAAATTAAAGCAAATACATTGGTAATTAGTTTTTTCTTTTTATTTCCAATACTGTAATGGGTTCTCATATACGTGTCTTGGCCATTTTTTTCTTTTTTTAATCCTTCGAGACCACCGTTAGGTATTGTTTCAGAGTATGAGATGAAATGTCAATTTTGTAGCGTGTAAAAATGCTATGCCTGACTGGGATTAGAAGCCGGGACCTCCAGATGAAAGGCCGAGATGCTAAATGTTTTTATTACTCGTAGTAATAAAAATACAGATCATAAAAATTCCTTTATTTTACAATAATAATGATTTAAATGTAAGTAAGTAACATTCGTTGTGTCTCCGTCGGCTAGTTGAGTTTCTTAGCACTAAGAAAAAGGCTTAGAAGAGTGCTTAGGTATAAATTCCGTTGTTGCGAACAACATTTCTTGTGGTATTTTATTTACTGAATTTGCCTCGAATATTAGGAGATATTTACTCGCTAATAGCGTACTTTAAAATGTAGAACTAGGCGCGGGGTTCGTGCTTCCGTGAACTCGGAGAGCTAGTTCAGAGGGCAACGAAGTAGGACATCCCAACCCCGTAGGGGAAGACACCCGCCTACTGACTTTCCGGTTGCCACCCCCCCCCCCACCCGTTCCTTGTTCTGTTGGGCTTTAACGGGAGTACGAACGAAGTAGGGCAGTCAAGATTGTCCGAAAGAAGCCTACAGCGAAGGCGAAGGCTGAATCATTAATTCACTGATGCAGATTTCTACCGAGGCATTTACATCGGTGGCATCCCAACGAGGCCTAGCATATTACTGTGAGATGTAAAAAGTTAGAGGGTCAAAAGACAACCTCCGTTAAAGCCCATCAGGGCTAGGAACGAGGGGGAGGGGGGTGGCGACCGGAATCGTCACAAGGCGGGTGTCTTCCCCAACGGGGATTGGGATGTCTCCGTCGGCTACAATATGAATGGTGTAATATTATAGTAGGCTGTATCAAATATTCATCCTCGAAAAAAATTGGTTTTCTTTTGATTTGTGATTCAAAATTAAGTCTTCATTTTGACCATGAGTTATCAGTATTTGAAGTATTTATTCTTTTTATTTTCTTTATATTTGAATTTTTGATAATTATATGTTTTGAGTTTTAATTCGTATAATCCGTGTGACTTTATAAAATAATTCTGTAACTTTATTTTGATCTCATCTTGAGGTGTCTGTTTTGGTTTGTTATAAATAAAGAATCATATTTTTCTGATCTGAAAAACTCTAATTGTAAGTGATATTGTGATATTAATATCATAAAAAGTTTGATTATATTGGTTTATTATAACGTACGATATGAATAAGGATTGTGCTTCTTTGTAAATTTAGTTTAATTTTGGAAATAAATAGAATAAATTTCAACGTTCGTTCAGAGTTATAAGAATGATTCGCGTAGTGTTACCGGCGCTTTCTTTGCTCATTCTACTAACGAAAATAGTGAAAAAAGTTCATATAAATATGGGTCCTTTAGTGAGTTAGGAATACGAAAGATTTTGCCTTGATTTTTGGACAATGAGTGAAATAAAACCAAATTGAAATTATAGGAACCCTAGTTAAGAGTTAAAATTGATGGTTTTTATCCTGCAAACAAATTGAAGGTTCCAGAACCATATCTTCCGTAGTTTTCTTAATATCATACGTAAAACAGAAAGATTTATTGTTTAAAAACACGTTTCTAATACAAAAATGTTAAGTTTATTATCAAAACTTGTGAAAAATTTAATTCTGAGAAAATTGATGTATAAGTTTATTTAAATACACATATCCGTGGCGCGAGTGGTAGCGTCTCGGCCTTTCTTCGGAGGTCCCGGGTTCGAATCCGGATCAGGCATGACATTTTGAATACACTCCAAAACTTCATTTTCCATATCCCACGCACAAGCTTCAAGCTTATGTGGGGATATCATCAAGACAAAAAAAGTTTACGTATATCAAAGATGTACTGCTTAATCAGATTTTGAAGTTTTTCCGGTGATCGATTTCAGTAAGATGGCCATTTTGTTTTAAACTTCATATTTTTACTTTTTGTGTAGATATGAATTTTTTTTGTCTTAACAACTCTATTATGTGTACATAATATAGTTTCATAATATCAGTAAACAGTAGGATGTAAAAAATCCCTTTCGGCACGCCGGAAGGCGGAGATAGCTTTCACCGGTGCTAAGTAGTGGATAAAAAATATTTCCACCTTAAAGTTAAAAAAACTTCAAATTTATTCAATACGACAATGGTTGCATGTGGGAAAAAGTTTCACGTGTTTAGCATACGACAAGCCCTATTTTCTTACAATTCCAGCAACATTTTGGTAATTCCTTGTCGTAAGGGTTGGTCATATCAAAACTTGTTTCAGACAAAAGTTTTAGGTAATGTTTGGAGAACTAACGATCACTTTAAACCGATTCGATACTGTATCTATTAAGGTAGGTGTGGCGTTTTTTGTCTTCAAAAGCCCATTTTTTCCATACCCTGCGTCAATGATTGGTTATATTAAAAAACTGTACTTGGATAAGTTTCAGGCTCTTAAACAAAGAATAGTAGGAAATTTAAACGAATTCCATATTTTACCTAATAAGAAAGTTATAGCAATATTTTTTGTCGAAAAACCCCCACCATTTTCACCTCCATGGTCCGATTTTGCCCTTTAACGAACTCAACAGAGATTTTGGATCGTTATATTTTATGTATCAAATTGGCGTAAAATTACGGCAGTTATCGTGTTCACAAGAAAGTGAAATATATATACATAAAAATGTACATATACCTGATGATAAATTTATATAAACGTAAGTTACCCCTTACGCTGAGTTAGACATTTGAAAATGACTCATCTAGATGTGTGACTAGACGAAATTATAAAAGGTGGTCAAAATTGTGTTATATGAATTCATGTCATATGAAAAGACGAAAAGGATTAAATTACTTAGATAAGGATATTTTGGTTTGGTTAATCTAAATTGGCAAAAGGTGGTCCAGAACAGAAGTGGAAGATGAAAGGAAAAAATATTCTCTGTACTGGTTGAAGAGGTTAAATTCCATAACAGCTAAATTAAATAAACTTTTTGGTTTGCTATTTAATGATAAAAAAATAGATTTTAAATATTTATCTAAAAATAATCATAAAAAACCGTAATCTTGAATCAACAATTCTTTCATAAATTTCCGAGTCTCCCGTAACGCGGTTTTATAAAACAAAACAATGCAATTCTAAAAAAAAAAGTAGTATTTTATTTTCATTAAAAGAAAATATTTATTTTATTACTATTTATAGGCTTGTACGATATTATTACATAATTAATTTTATATTTTTTAACGAACATATAAATGTGATAATGACGAATTGGGTCAACATTATCTTAGGGTTGTTGGAAAACAGGGTCACGATAACTAGGATCGCGAATTACTGATTTGTTATGTATGTACCTTAACGAGAAAGTTTACACTTTATGCTACGCATCGTTTATTCCTTTTTAATTATGCAATAAATAATATTTAAATTAAAATTAATATAATTAATTATTTTTAATAAATTTTATTTAACGGGTAAAATATTTAATAAATTAAATCGTAGTAAAGAATTTGATTTGAATCTTACGGGATAATTAATTTAATCTTTTTATTCTTAAAGAAAAACAATTAAATTGTTTATATTGAAGATTAATTTTTCTTCAGTGAAATTACTGGTGAGTGAATAATATTTATGCAGATTTAAGATTAAAAAAATGTAATAAAATATATTTATTTTTATTGCCTTGCTGTTAACTAATATTTTTAATTAAAATTAAAATGTATAAAATAATCTGATTTTCTTCAGTTGTTATCTTCATGAAATTTGTTGTACCGTATTTCAAACAGTTTATTAAAGATAAAATGTATGATTATAATATGTGTAGTAAAACTGACCTTTATTTTTTGTTCTGAATGATCTACATATTACCATTTAATAATTAATAATAAATAATTGGATACTGTTTATGTATGTAAGTATGTAAGTAATTTATTCTTAAAATTTTAATGTGTTAATTAAAATAGATGTTTTTTGTCTTCTTACTAAAAAAGAAAGTTACCTTTCTTAATAGAAAAAAACAGTACCAGAAATTATCGTAATTAATAAAAAAATATTATAATAATAAATTTAAAAATATTGAAGGTAAATATGATTTTTTTTAAATTTCTTAGTATTTAATTTATTTTATTAATATTTACAAGAGATTCAGTGTTATATTTACGATGTAATTATTGTATATACTTATAGCGTGATAAGACGTATTATTTTCCAACGTATAAAGAGCTGTAACATCCGTCTGGATCTCTCTTTATTTTATCCAATGAATATTACGTTTCCGTACATGGTATTTCCTTTCACCTTTTTTTTAAACATTTTTGTTACGATATTATGCATCCAAAAGATAATTCGTTTTTTCGCCGATTGTTTAGGTAAAAAAGGGATATTTCTCAGCTTTTCAGGAAAGTTGACGTTTTGCGAAAGAGTTTAACAACTACCATTTTATTAATGATATTTTTAAGAAAATAGTTCCAGTGTTTTATTCGTAAATGAGCTTCCTTTTGGTAAAAAAATTAACTATTTTTAAAAATAATTGGGTTATTATAGTTATCTGATGTGTTTTTTACTCTCCACTTAAGTGGATTACAGTGTCCAGATATAACAGGACACCAATAACTATGCGACGATTGCGCATAGCCACAGTTCCGCACATGTTGATATTTTTGACAGTTTTACATTCATCATGTTTGTACACACGCATTTATAAAAGAGGTTTTTCTTCATTTGTACTTTATACTCGCACGCGTGCGTCTGTGTACTGTATATATATATATATAGTATAATTTTTTTCTTTCGTAATAATATTTACGTAAATATAATAACAAGAGATACATATTAAAGATTAAAAAACAGGAATGCAAAAAAAAACATTGCTCTTTAATATAGAATAATTACTAATGAAGATAATTAAAGAGCGCGTATGAGTTTTGTATATAGTATAATTTTATTTTCAAATTGTTTAAATTTATTTAAACATATGTATATATACATATTTATATACCCTATGACACTCCCGATAACGTAAGGATTCCAACGCGGGATTATTCATCTAAATCGGTTCAGTCGTTAAGCTGCTACGGTAGAAAAACATACATATGTACACACACCGTATATACATTATACTTCTTTTTGGGCAGTCGTGTAAAGAGTGCTTATGAATAATATATTTTTTATACAAAACTAGCATCCCCATAGCGACTTCGCCCGCTCTGCGTGGTTACTATATGGCTCCCGTCACGGTTATTTTTTTTTGTTTAATTATTAGGTTTTTTAGTCAAATAACCAGAGGTAGGTGCAGCATATTCAATAACAGTAACAGTGGCTATGGTAGTTGAGCCATCGCGCTGTACACCGTCGTACTCTGTAAAAAATCTAAATTAAAAAAAAAACGAAAAATGGTTTTTAGATGTTTATCTTAAGAGTATTTGCAAGCCCAAATCTACGACTGGAATATTTCTCATTTAGTATAGTCGGAAATGGGGAAAATTTACAATCATTGTTGAAAATATTTTACCTTTCTTCACCCCTTTCAAGGTCGAATTTGGGAAAAATCTAGAAATTGGTTTTTAGATATTCATATGCAGATTACACACACCAAAAATCAAGTTGATATCTATATTTTATTACCGATAAATTCAAAAAATAGTAAATATTTTTTCTCCATTGTAACCCTACAAACTCGGAATTTAAAAAAGTACATTTTTACTGTGTACGTACGCCGGAAGAAGAACGTAAACATAAATTTTCATCAATTTATCTTCAGTAGTTCTTGTTGGGCATTGATTATGAATCGTTCGTGACGTGTTATTTTATATATATCGATATAACAATTATAAATAATCGTAAGGTTATCTGCCCTATGGCACATGCTTGGACCATGTCGGTCTCCATTTTCTTTTATTTTCAGCCAGTACTTTTCAGTTCATTTTTAGCTGTCGTTTCGTTTTAGTTCGTCCAGAATCTTTAAATTTTTACGGCCTCTCTTTTTTGTACCGTTATTATGGTAGTTCCAGCATTATTTTTTTTTTTTAAAGAATTTCTCTTCTTATGACATATATTAGTCGATAGTTTTCCTATTCTGAATTGTTGTGATTAAGCTTCAGTTCACTTGGGGATTTGTTATTGTTCACGTATTTCAATAACTCTTCCCTTTTTTTCTTTTTCTTTTACATCTGTAGAAAATACATTCAAAATTTAACACCTCGTAAGACTCTTCCTCAACTCTAATTGTATCTTATTAAGTTATAAACTTTTTCTTTCTATTAAAATCTTCTTTAATTATTAATATTTTACTTTTTATTTCAACCCTAATTTTGTTATTTTCTGTTAAAATCATCTTTCAGTACCTGTACTGTTTCAATTTTTCAGTTTCTCCTTCTTTTGTGTAAATATTAATGTTCTCATTACTTTTGTTTGCTTTGCCTTTATTTTCATCCCGTATTCTGATACATTGCCTTTAATTTTAAATTTATCTGTTAATTTCCCATGTTTTTCTACTACAGATCTACAAATACCATGTCATCTATAATTTTTATAAAATTGTTTTCTCTCTACGTTAATTTCTTTTATGCTTTTTTTACCGCACCTTCAACAAAGTATCAAAAAAGTTGGAGATAAGCAGCACCTTGCCTCACACCAAGTTTGGTCAAATTAGTCAAGATATTTCTTGACTATTTTGAGGGGAGGCTGTGGCTTAGCGGGCTGTCTAGAAGGGGAGTGTTAAGACCGTGTCCCGGTGGTGGGTCCCTTTGGGGATTCACCACTTGAGGCAAGGCATAAAAACCATAGTCTCGATGGAGATCTCCTGGGGGTCCCCGCTAGAGGCACGGCAATAGCAGACCGTAGTGATATTTTGCGAAGATATTTAAGTCCTGATTTTTTGCTAATTTTAAAACTTTATTACAAAGACGCTTACCAAATATTAATATGATTAGTTTATCTGAACTAGAGAATAAATTTTTAATAAAAATAACAAAATGGCGAACAGCGGGAGAACGAAAAAGAAATTGCCATTTTTCCTAAGGATACTTTTTGTTTAATTTTACAAGTAGAATCCGAAAAAGTATAGCCAGACCACCATTTTAGAAACACTCTGTATAATCTAATCGATGCACGTACCATAAAAATTAAGCTCTATAAAATGTAACTGTAAAAATTTGCTTTTAATACGTATTAACGGAAAAATGGATTAAAAACGCGAACTTTCCCACTAATTGGCACTATTTTCTATTACTGAAATTGTAAGCGGTTTTTTTCTAATTGCATTACATAGAATTATGCTTCACACTAAGTTCAATAGTAAAATCTCTGGCTCGAGTTACTACTAATTCACTTTTTTTTAGGCTTCCAAAACGCACTTATTACAAAAGGTTTCAGCATGTTTTAAGGAAAAGGAAACTTTTATATTTTTTTAATAATATTTACAGCGCTTCACCATCTGAACGATTAGAACTTACAAGGTTTCACTAATTATTAATTAGATGCTAAAAGCTATTCATTTAACTTTTCTTTTACAGTATTAATTGCAATGATCATCTTAGTCAGAAAAGTTTTTTTTTTTTTAATCTTAGTTGAATAAAGATTACGTTAAATATATTCATAAATATTATAACGCAAGACGAATTTTTATTTCAAAATATCAAATTTTGTCCTTTTTATAATATATTACACTATAAAAAAGTATGAAAATATTTTGAACAGACAACCTTATTCTGTTTGGTTCCGCATAGATTTTAAATGTAAAATCTATACTTAAATTCTTTTATATTAACGAAGTATACCAAGTCCTATTCTATTATGCTGATTTCTTCCTACCTTTATTCTTTTGGCTTGACCCTTTTTGTAGGTTTATTGTCCTAGAGCGAGGAAAATATTTATCTTTACTGTCCTTTTATGGAATGACTATTTAGGGTGTACGCGTGGTGGTAAATCAGTATTTATTATTTATTACTGTTATTGGCCTTTTTATATTTCACAATTTTTTTTTAATTTCGTACAAGGGAGTATTGCAATCGTGAAAAATTTCGGTTTTCATATTTCAACGGAAATGTCCATTTTGACCATCTCTGAATCCATTTTAACTAGTTTCGGAGTGACGCCTGTACATACGTACGTATCTCGCATCTCAAAAACGATTAGTCGTAGGATGTTGAAATTTTGGATATAGTACTGTTGTAACATCTAGTAGTGCACCTCCCCATTTGATTGCAATCGACTGCACCAAAAATGTCCAAAAAAGCCGAAAACATTTGTATTTTTCGTTACTGTAGTAATAAGCCCTCATTGCGAGCTTTTCAACGATATGTCATAAGTGGTACTTATTTTCATTGGTTCCAGAGATATAGCCAAATAAAATTTTAATTAATGAAATATTTGCATCTTACAAGGGGAAGACACATCGGTTTGAATCCGACTTCATTTCCTTTTTTTCTAACTTTCTTTTTATTTAAATATTTTGATTTATTAATATTAACAATTAACCTCTGATTTAAAAAAAAAATAATAATTACAATATTTAATAATTCAATAATAACAATAAAAAAATATATATATGAAAAAAATCCGAAGTTATTAGTGAAATAAAATTTTATGAACTTTTAAAAATGTGTATATGTAATTTAATAGGCGTACAAGGAAGTCATGTGGTATCCACATCAGATTTTTTATTATTTACCATTAACTTAATATATTTATTTTAATATCGTATTATATTTAACTTTATTGTAATAATATTACAATATTTTATTTAACTAACTCCAGATTTTTATACGTATTAAAAAAGAAAAAAAAATACCTTACTATCGTCACATAAATTCCAAATGATTATATTTAAAATAAGGCGTGATTGAAGAGTGTTAATAAAAATGAATTTATAGCAGAACAAGAGTGTAAATATTGAAGGCATATTATCCTGTAATAAATTTTATCGGGTGTAATTGCAGAGGTATTTACACCTTTTTACAGTTTCAGAAATGTTTGCTGTTAAAGGAAACGATTCAATTCTTTTTTTCCAAAATAAAAAAAAATTTCTTAAAAAGCTGTTTTTTTTCATCTCTCAATAACATCCGGCAACTCAGACAAATAACGTATACTTTAACAGTAATGCGTAGGAACATTTTTATCAACTAATTCTGACTACTGCGCGCTGAACCTTTAGTGTAAGTTATATTTAAACAACACCTTATTTTTATAAATACCTAGTGTAAAATTCCGTCCCCGATAAATCATAGTAAAAAATGGACCCATGAATCAAAATGCTCAAATATTGATGGTTTACTGTATGAGGGGGTATCGAAAATTAACTGGAATCGCGTTGCGCTGGGCTGAGTTTCCGTAGTACGCGGTTCTCCCGCTAGGAGATCGTCAAGCGACTTTTTCCGTCTGCCAAGTGGCGTCACCTGTTATCTCTGACCTTTATGAATGGTTCTGTGAAAGATGTTTCTCCTACTTCTCGTTTTTTTGAGTTGAAAACAGCTTAGAAAGTTACTTTTATACGGATTTGAATCTCTTAATGTTCTTTGGTAGTTGGGTTTCAGTTAACCACACATCTCAGGAATGGTCGACCTGAGACCGTACAAGACTACACCTCATTTAAACTCATGCATATCATCCTCTTTCATCCTATGAAGTATTACGGTGTTTTCGGAGGCTAAAGAGAGAAAGAAAAAAAATTATTTCCAAAACAATTAATATTCAACTATTTAGATTCATTAAGAAAGAAGACGAAGATCAGAATAAACTGTTTTAAGATCAGCTGATCGAAAGTATTAACCCTCTTTTTTCTGTTTAGCCTCCGGAACCGCTGTAAGGCATTACTTCAGAGGATGATATGTATGAATGTAAATGAGGTGTAGTCTTGTACAGTCTCAGATTGACCACTCCTGAGATGTGCGGTTAATTGAAACCCAACCACCAAAGAACACCGATATCCACGATTTAGTATTCAAATCCGTATAAAATTAATTGCCTTTAATAGGATTTGATCTTTAGAACTCTCAACTTCGAAATCAGCTGATTTGCGATGACGAGTTAACGACTAGACCAGCCCGGTGGGGCTCGAAAGTATTAACCGAGTTATTTATCCTGTTTATTAGTTAAACGTTATAAATGTAAAAGTATTTAATTTCAAGAGTATTTAAAGCGTATGTTTTGTTTAAAATTATGTGTGCAGTGATGCAAATATAATACTTATGGAGAGATAAAATAATGTGTATGTTTATGCTATTTTTATATATAATATACTCTTACACTTATTATCTTATTCAGTGAATGTGTTTTTTCGTGCAAAACAAATTTCAGTGGATTTTTTCTCCCTTTCTTCTGTTATTATATAGTATACATTATATTCTGCATAAAAAAAAAACATAATTGATAATGTATTCGAACTAAAATAAATAACTGTATTACTCGATTGTGTAAAGTGAATGCGATGCATAATAACGAACCGTTAACATCTGTTTACGTAGTGAAAGGTCTAAAAAGTATATAGTTTAAATTTGTTAAAATTTCTCTACGCATGATTCAATAAAATAATTGAAAATATTATTTGTTTTAATTTTAAACGTTTTATTGATTTAATTTTATAATAATATAGAAAATTGTGTAGGATATTCGTTCCTTATGATTATTTTGAAAGTTGTGCTTTTTTTGTTTATTTAATTTTATCGTTTTGTGTTTTTTAACATGAATAAGATGTCGTTGAAACTTTAAAATCTTAAGAGATATCATTTAATGACTGGGAGGGGTGTTATTAAAATGTTTCTTAATAAGTTAGTATGCGATACTGTTTTTCCACATCTATAGCATGTTTAATAATAATTTTGTAAATCCATTAATATTTTAAAAGTCAGAATTGGGAAAAACGTTAGATGTGGAAGATTATTCTATAGGTGGAAGACAGATTGACAGGAAGGAAGGAAAAATGGATTTGGAAATTAAATTGTATAATACAGAATATAACAATTTGTGTAAATCATCTTAGCCTATAATTGTAGTTGCTAGCGTTGTACTGTGTGGGAGTGTTCTATATTATCATTTACCAAGCAACCAATCAAGTTGTTCAATTACCCCCTCCATTAAGTCTAAGATAATTGTGATAGGTCAAACCAGTATAATGTAATAAAATTACTGTGCTTGTTTAATTAAATATCAGCATGATAGTAGCAGTATTAATCCGAAGCCAATTGTTGTGTACAGCAAACATTTATAGCTGATTACATTTTTTCTTATTTTTAAAATAGGCAATTTATGTGAATACATTAATAAATAAATAGGATCTTTTTCATTAATAGATATCGTTTTTATCACTTGGCATCTTAAGACAGGTCTTTTAGTTTGAATTACTGGAATTATTATCTTATAAAATTAAACAGTGCAATCGATAGCTAATAATATAATATATTTCTTATATTAATAATAATAATATATATGTCTCTTTTATTTTAATATGTAAAAAATAGTAGTGTCATTCATTTTCGGTTGATATGTTTTTATTCTTATCTGCATCGATGTCTTGTGTAGATCGAAAAGGTAACGTGCACAAATATTATACCTCGAATCCCAAGTCAAGTTCATATTATAAAAAAATATTTTTGCTAAAGTATTATTATTTATTTACTATAAATCTAGTAAAATTATTTTTTAACTTATTGTTTTATATTTTTAAAATTAATAAATCATCTTTTGATTGATATCTATTGTCTTACCCGATTACATGTTAAGGAAATGTAACGATTTAAACATTTTGGACACAGTTTTTTATATTTCTCGAAATTTTGAGTTCTCTTTTTTTTAAATTAAAAAAACTAAGACGCATTTCTGTATGTATGGATTCATGCATGTAGGTGAATGTACAGTAGCTTACAAATTAATCCGAACACAGTGAATTTTTTATTTATTTCTATGTTTTGGCTACACTGCTTGACTAGACTTATTCTTTGAGTTTTTGTGAAATGTGTGGTTATTGTTCTTTGGTTAAGCAATTTTCATGTTATACTGTTTTGTGAAAGTTTATTTAATTTTTTATATAAAATCATATTTCGTAAATTTTGTTCTGTTATGAATATATAATAATGGACATAACTCCAAGAAAGCGTTTCAAAATTGTTTCATTTTCTGAGCATACCATTATGACATAACGACAAATACAGCTTCTGTGTTTGTTTAACACCACTGTTGATCGAAATGGTAACGTGCACAAATATTATACCTCAAATCCCAAGTCAAGTCCATATTTAAAAATAAACAGTGAATGCTACTTTAAAGAAAACAATTTAAAGAAACTTATCACCTCAAAGGAAATGCAATTGTGGCCTTTAACAAAGGTGAGTTTTTTCCTAATGTGTACATTGCAATCTATTCAACAAATGAACAATAACCCCCCACAACTCACCGGGTTGATCTAGTGTGAACTCGTCATCGCAGATCTACTGACTTCGAAGTCGAGAGTTGTAAGGTTCAAATCTTAAGTTACTTTTCTACGGATTTGAATACTAGATCGTGGATACCGGTGCTCTTTGGTGGTTGGGTTTCAGTTAACCACACATCTCAGGAATGGTCGATCTGAAAATGTACAAGACTACATTTCATTTACATTCACACATATCATCCTCATTCATCCTCTGAAGTATTATCTGAACGGTAATTACTGGATGCTAAACAGGAAAAAGAAAGGACATATGGACAACAATCTCTACACTTTTGTCATTTTTACTTCCTTGTACTTACAAGAAAGTAGTGTGATCGCGAAAAATTTCGGTTTTCACATTCCAACGAAAATATCTATTTTAACCATACCTGAATCCATTTTGACTAGTTTCGGCGTGACGTCTGTACTAACGTTTGTATCTCGCATAATTAAAAAACAATTAGCTGTAGGATGTTGAAATTTTGAATTTAGGATGGTTGTAACATCTAGTTGTACGTCTCCCCTTTTGATTGTAATCGACTGGACCAAAAGTGTCCAAAAAAGCCTAAAATCCAAAAAGTTTTGATTTTGGATTTTTTCTTACCTGCAGTAATAAGCCCTCATTGAGAGGTTTTCAACAATTTATTATAAGTGGTACTTATTTTCATTGGTTCCAGAGTTGTTGCCAAATAAAATGGTAATTAATTATTTGGCTATAACAAGGGAAAGGTATCGCTTCGAATCAGACTTCATTTCCTTTTTTTTAATTTAAATATATTGATTTATTAATAATTATTAACCTCTGATTATAAAAAAATGCGCGATAAATAATAATTCAATAATAACAATAAAAAAAAAAATATTAAAAAATATCAGAAGTTATTAATGAAATAAAATGTTACGTACTTTTCATTTAAAAAAAAAAGTGTATCTGTAACATAATAGGGAGTCATATGATGTCCACATCAGATTTTTAAAACTTTGGAGGGCAAATAATAGTAATTTTTAACGAATAATTTTCCTAATAAATTTCCTGATAAATCGTTATCATTTATTCTTATAACCAAAAATATTTTTTTTTTTAGAACTTCCCCATTCAACTAAAAGAGATTGACATATATTATACAATACTAATAGTAATATTAAAAAATATTTATTAAACTGTTGCATTATAAAGTTTTACAATAAGGCTCTTACGTTTTTTTTTACATTAGTGCATGCCTGAATATAACATTTATTAATTTATACATACATTTGTGTTATTGTTACACACCTATTTGACCTGTAGCTTGAGCTTTCGACTCCCGTTTGTTTGATCTTCAGTCTCGGCAGCTCTGCATGCTGTTTGGTGGTTTTTGTAGCCTATATATTTCTGTATAAAAAAAGAAAGAAGATTCAAAAAAATATTCATTGATATCGTTGCAATAGTAGTCGCTGAATGAAGATTTACACGTTTCGCAAATTGATAATTTTTTCAAAATCGTATAATTTCTTCATTTTTAAAAAAAAATAGCGTATTTAATACGTTACGCCCTATAAAATTAACGTAATAATTAACATATAATTAAATTATTTTACGCCCTATAAAATTAATGTATTTTATAATTTGGTTTTTTACTTGCTTTTCTTTATCTCGCAGTGTTTTTTTTCATGTTTGTCCTCAAATCTTGCATCCTTCATTTAACATACTTCCTAACATTGCCGATTGATGAAATTTTGCACAGTTTACTAAGTTCGGGTGACAATACAATATTCCATCTTTACTTTTGCAAACATCCTTCCGTACCGGGGATAAATTAAGGGTGCGGGTGTAAAAATTTCAAAATTTTCAAAACGGCTATGCGGGTTTGGGGTCGCAGATGATAAATCCGACAGCCGTTTCATATAAAAAATAATTCAAATTAACTATTACTACTAATTAACCTCATGCAATATATGATAAAAATTTGATTAAAGTATGACTAAAAAGTAAAAAGCAAGTTTTTAAAAATTTTTTTAAATTTCTTTAAAAAAAGAATGAGAATTAAAATAAAATCCCCTCGAATACGATGCAGTAGTTTTTGCATAATTCTTTCATATTTTTATATTAGTATTTAATCTACAGAAATATTGCATAAAATATTCCCCTTTTTTATAACAAAATATTTAATAATGAAAATTATATTTTAGGTATTCTTTTTTTCATGCCCGAAAAACGTTTTATTTAGTTGTAATTGTTAACGCAATATAATTTATGTCATGTCGTGGTTTTAAATTTTGTAGTTACTTGTTCTCCTTTTCCTCTTTATAGAAATGGTTCCCAATCCTGAAATGTTTTTTTGGCAAAAACCTTTTGATTCTGTTTTTTTCACTTGCTAAATCCATTATTATTGATTTACTTGTTTCATATCAGATTCAAGGTTGATTTATATCGACCTGCATAATTTTGTTGTTTCGTCCTATTTTGAATTTTATTACTTTCTCTCTTTACAATTTATTAATTCTCTATCCTCATGATTTCTTTAATAATACATTATGAGTTAGCTTAAAATTTTTTTTCTCATGCTCTGGTTTTTTATTATATATATTTACTTTTGCATGCCATGTCAATGTGATTTATGTTGTCAGACTTAATAATATGCGAAGCGGAATAAGAAGAATTAATGCAGCTTTCGAAAACTCAAAATCCTCAATTTTCATACATATATATTCTTTATTTATTTATCTGTTTGTTTATTTATTATATTACAACAAACAAATGTCTATTATTGATTTCACTTGAAGTAATATCGCAGCAAGAAATCTTATGTTCTTAATTATAATGATATTGTAATTTGATGAACGTTTGTTGTAGTATTTTCATCTAATCCAGAATTACTTGTAAGAATGAAAGTTATTTTTTATTAAAATGTTAATTCGTCTTTTGTGATAATTCAAATTCGCATTTATTCCAATAATAATTTTACAAATAATTATACAAAATTCAATTCTCTGGAGTACCTAGAGCAACATAATAGCTGCAGTGCCAAAAGTATTAATACATAAATGAGTTTTAAAGCTAATATAAATTTAATTAATCTAAAGTTTGTCCCATCGAGTCTAGTTCATATTACTAAACATTACTTACAAGGCGGTACGTGGTACATTAATGGTTTGATTCACGACGGTAATATAAAACCTTTGATTTAGGTTAGGAGCAATTTCTTGTAGTTAGAGAGAAATATAATAAAATAATTTAGAAGATACATAATTTTAATTATAATTACTGTTTCAGACAGTATTCAGGTTTTATTGGTTAAATAAAACCGATAGTATTAAACAAAAACTTTAAAACCCTAACAATTTTAAAATGAGGTAAATATGAAATTGACATTGGTATGAAAAAAGGCTAGACAAAAATAATGGACCAATAAATTTGTTAGCGTCTTCTTACGGAGACATTTGCTAAAAACAGCCGGCAAATTCAGATAAGTCTTCCAGTATCTTGAGGTTCTCAAAACAACCTATAGGTATTTACTTCGGAAATTTTTGATGTTCTTTAGTTTCAGTCTTTTATCTAACCTAACACATATTTTTGAGTTGTTTCGATCTTTAGTTATTTTAAATATGATTTTTAAAGACTTTTGGAAACTAAATCCTTGAACGTTCGTGATATTTCCAATAATTTTTGGAACACTACTATTTAAATATTTTCTAACGATTTAATGCAGTAATATTTATTAGTTAAGCTTCAGTATTGTATATAAAGCTTAATATAAAGGTAAGATGAAAAAAGTCTTCTTAGAGGTAAATTATTAATGGTTTTGTCTCTCTGCGAGTTTTTTCACTCGTATTATATTATTAAATAAAGTTGTTGATGACATTTCTCATCTAATTAAAATTTCTCTAGTCTACTTGATCTCCGTGTTTCATCATCACATGAAGGTCTAAAACTGCGGTAATACAGCTTCTCGGAAACTATAGTTCCTTTAGTACAATTGTTCGAGTTTATTGTTCTTTTACAAGCATTTATTGTATTTATAACACTGGCAAGACACTACTTTAGTTTTACTAAATGGATCGTTACTAGTGATGGACGCAATAACTTCTGCAATTTATTGTTCTAAGCTAATATCCTGATTCGGAGGTTCCCTTGACAGCACCACCCTGTGGCAGTCAACATGTTCTAGAGTTTTGGGGTTGGTTTTCTTCTGCTATGGTTTCTCAAAGGGTGTATTCTCGAAAACTTCAGTACCACTCGTATATATAATAATGTTAATCTGTAAAAATGATATCGTGCAGAATTTCCATGTATTTTTTTTTGTTGTAATTTTATTCATTTGATTTACTACGAGGGTCGTTCGGAAAGTTTTCGGCCTGACTAAAAAAGTACAAGAATTTTCAAAATTTCTTTTTAAATTTTTCTACGTTACCCTAAAATTCGATACATTTAAATTAACACCTTTTTGATACCGCCAGGAAGATGCACTTCGTTCAGTGCTGCAAAATAAGCCGTTGTTTCAGCTTTGACCTCATCATTTGAAGCGAGTCTTCGTCGAACTAGCAGTTTTTTCAGATTTACGAAGAGTAAATAATCGCTGGATGTAGATTCACTTTGAATCAATCGTAGATCGTGGAGTTTCGCAACAATAACCTGATATGTGTATGCAGGCGCACTATCTTGGTAGAAGAGGTATTTTTGGCTAGATATGGACATTCAGCTTGAATAACACTTGTCAGTTTGTCCAGTAGTGAAGTGTAATACGCCCCGGTAATGGTCCTGTCCTTTTCTTATGAACTCACAATACAGAAATTCCCCAAAAAAATGTAATCATGACATTTCCTGCCGATGGAACCGTTTTCGCCTTGTTCGGCGCACTTTCACCTGCTCTCACCCGGTTTTTGGACTACTGTTTGGTATCTTGTATATATTGGTGAATCTAGGTACCATTTACTGTTATAAAAGGTCAGAAAAGTAGTGGAATCGCTTTTAAATAAGTCTAAATACTCTTGAGAAGTTTTCAGTCGAATGCATTTTCGGTTGATTGCTATTAAAAAACGCGGCACCCATCGAATGGAAAACCTTTTTATACCCAAAAGTCTTAAGACGTAGTGGACACGATCTATCGAGTGTTTGTAACATCAGCAAGCTCGCGTACCTTCAGTTAGCGATCATTTAATTCGGCGTTGTGGATTTTACTGAATATTTTGTCTGTCGTAGAAGTTTCGAGCGTTCATAATCTTGAATGGATGAAACACTACGTATAAATTTAGCAGTCCACTTTTATTATCACCCAAAACGAAGAAAAATCCTTTAAAATGGAATCTTAACACCAAACATATATGTCCGTCGGGGTTAAACCTTTTAAAACTTAGTACTTTATAACGCCTTCAACTTTTATCCAGTTTTATTGATTTTTTAGAAAATATCAAAAATTATTTGCTTTCATCGATCACCACAAACAAGCAACTAAACGTAAGCGCCTGAAATTTCGTAGCACGCCGTCTAAAGGGTCATTCTAAGTAAATATTATTCATTTGGTCATATTTTCGCATCTTTGTATCAGGCCGAGAACTTTCCTATGTACCTTACCGATTTACTTAACTATTATTCTCTTACTTTCCCTTTTTTGTGACCTTTTACCACAGATGATCTAATGAAAAGTCAATGACTGTTGTTTTAATAAAATTTCGTAACAGATTGCTCTGTTATTCAATATGCTTTCAACTTCGCTAAATTATATATTAACATATTTCTTACTAGTTACAAAAAAGAATTGTTGTATCTTTATTTGTTACCTAGGCTATTTATAAAAAACGTATTATGTGTACACACTCACACGTGTGTATATTATTTTAAACCGAATAATAGCATAGTAATTAAACAGTGAAAGTAGTTTGCTTTATTATTATTATTTGTGTTTGTATTCGAGTCTTATATTATGTATGTGCATAACTAATATAGGTTTAAGAATGGGAAATTTCGTAAGAAGATTGCTTATTTTTTTTTGTCACAACTGATGACATGTGCCACATGTCGTAGGACTTAATAATGCTCGGGTTATTGACTTTGTCTGTGTCAGTCTTACTTCATAAAATATTCTTATAGTAAGGATAAGATAAATACAAATTTTAATTTCCATTTTTATTTTAAAATACGATATTTTTTGTACGATTAATTAGTATACATACTATTATGATTTGCCTATTTGTACGAGTAACAGAACATCAAGGAAAAAATAAAGACCACAAATTGTTTTTAAACTAATAATATACTAGTGTTTCAGACATTTTTGTAATAGAAATATCAGTAACAGTTTTACAAAAGTTTGCATTATCATCCTTTACAGTTAATTAATGCTTGAATTATTTGGTTTCAGTTATCTAATGGAGATTTATCGATTTTGTGATTCATATATCACGTGTTACTTTATCCCGTAGATACTTACACTTCAATATTGGGTAGTCGCAGTGGTAGCTCGCGTATAGGCACTGTACAACTACAGCACCCCCTATCTCCACTTGATATTATCGATAAAATTTAATGAGTCCTTTTCCTTTAATTCTTTCTTTATATTTGTACAATATATAATCCTTAAGCTTAATGTCAGTAGCCGTTCCCCAGTTTATTAAGATACAAAACTTATTGTACGGAACTGTGTGCTTCACAGTTCCAATGGCGTGATGTTTGGCTGTTGTGGGCATGCCCACATAGGCCGCTGCACACGAGGCTGCGAGGGAGAGAGAGCACTGTCGCTCTCAACCCTGTCGTGCTGGTAGTAGTATTTTTTTTTTTTTAATCTGCGAGTGTATGGAACGTTCCTTGTTCGTTCCTTTTTCTAGTTTAATCGGAAGGAATATGAAAGCGGTTTAGTTGTTTTATCAGTAGCGATCAGAAAATGGCGGAAAGCAAGGGCTCTTTGATTGCCAAATCTGTCCAAAAACACGCTGGATGGGCGAAAGAGGAGGTAATTAATAAAAAGTAATTATGTATTTTAAGATTATAGCGTTTTTAAGCGGACATTTACTCCAGAAAAAACTTTCTGGAGCAGCACCCCCACTCATTTTAGCTACGAGCCGCCACTGGGTTGTAGTATATTGAAGTTTTTGCTCTATAATCTCCGAAGGGCGTTTACAATAGTCATTCAATTTTATTAACATTATTACCTCATCAATATCTTTATTGAATTTGATAAGCCAAATTAGCGCAGATTATTTATTTTTAGAAATAATAATTTAATTTCCTACACGTTTTTATAGATATATGAGATGATTTTTACTTTCCCGGCGAATATAGCTAGGAGGGGAAAAGTATGATCATGTCAAAAATGGGTATCGGGTTTTTTTAAACAATCTTTACGTTTTACGGTCCAACTAGTTTACTAGACCAAAAAACATATTATGTATGTGCGTACTTATATGTACGTCGCTCTGCTTTTGGCCTTATCTCGGGATTGACCGAACTGATTTTCTTAAAAATTTGGCTCAATTATTTCTATATATAGAGAACATTAATCAAATGACTTTTTTAAAAATTCATTTAGATAGAGAGGGATATAGCGGAAAAACCAATTTCGGTTTTCTTCAGAGGCATTTGGAGAAAACTTATTTCTGAAAATTTATTACCTACAATACTTATATAAATAACCCAAAAAATGTTTTTCAAAAAATCATCCCCAACCTATTAAAATAGAAATGTATGTTTTTTTCTGTCTATCTACGGTTGAAATATTTTTCAAACATTTTTTTAACGTTTGTACTTCATATATAGAGTTTTCAAGAAATCTTTACAATTTTCACTTTCCTGGCATTATAGTTCAGAGCTGTGCTAGAAGAAGGAAAATACGGTAATCAGTCAAAAAATGGGGTATGGGTTTTTTTCTATTCTCGACATTTCATGACCCAGGAACCTCTGCAAAAAAAAATGGTGGATAGTAATGTTCTCTTACATTTGTTTGTATGTTGACATGTTGAATCACATAATAATTTTTGACTGGATAAACCGATTTTGATGAAATTTGGACCAGAGACTTGTGTATATGGGGTAATTTTTTGGTAAATTTTGGAGTTAGTATCTCCTAGGGAAGGGGTAGATAGTTTCTTTGGGGTCAAATTTCTCAAAAGTTGACAAACATAACCCCACTTTATATTAAGCTCTGTACATGCGTACATGCTTATCCTAACATTAAATAACAATTTTTCCTAAAATTCTCCTTCCCAAAAAAATTCGAAAAAACTATCTTTACTGCATATTTTTTACTGAATTTTTTTTTAGTGCAAACGACCCAAAAAATAATTACTTTGTTGCGATATTAGGGGTAAGGGAGTCCCTTTTTCAATCAAAGTTGAAAAATATCGATTTTTTAAATTTAAAAAAAAATTGGTTTATTTTAACGTTAATTTATATTAAAATTTCATCATAATTTCCCCACCCACAAAAAAAAATCGTAGGTATCTTTTTATTAGTTGTACATTTTTCAGTAGTTTCTTTTATTTTGTTTCTTCCGTTTAACATAATAAACGTAGAAAAATCAAAAAAATTTCTTGGGAGTAATTTTTGGGAGCAGGGAAACACCAAAAAAGCAAAAAAAATATAGATTTTTAAAATTTTTAATGTTTTTTGATGTATCATTATTTTTACTTCTTATGAAAATAAATAACCAAAGTAAAGTGTAAAAACTTGTCAGTTTTTTAATTATAGACGTCAGACCTAAATGCATCGCATAGCGGTAAGTATATCGTAATGGCTGATAATGAACTATAAGTTCTTAACCAACAATTACCGTCGTATTTTATTAAAAATAATAACAATAAAAATTAGTGTCACATGCCTGTTTTTTCCCGTACGAGAGATTAATCTCTAACAATAATATTTTATTTTATTTTATTTATTTATTTAAAATAGTGTTTTTGTAAGATGGTATTTATAGATAATGGATATTTATTACAAATGTTCTAATTTTGATATAGTCATTAATTTCCGTTCTCGCCAGTAGATCTTTCCATCAGACATTCCTTTACAATTTTTAAAATTTCATTCATTCACTACATGCTCCCAATTCATAACACTGTTTTCCGCCTTACAAATGACACATCTAGTTGTAAATATATATTTATTCGGCGCAGATGGACCGAAAACAGTCATGGCCAGTGGTCATTTTTTATCCTGAACATGTCCACACTTTCCCTTCCAGGACTGTCAGGAATAATAGCTTCGTTCTGTACAAACGTAGGTTTTTTGTTTTCACTACACCGACAGGAGGTATTGTCGATTAAAAACACTGAATTTATTGTTAATAAAAAGCTTTGCTAAACGATAAGATAATATAGATGGAAACTGAAGAAATATTTGTGCACCTTTTTTGCCAAGAGATCGGCCTATTTGTTTCCATTCATACCCAAATTGGATGGAATTCACTGAAAAATTATTAACTTACCTGCAACTTGTACTGTCTAATCGAGATCTGTTTATCTAAGATCTTCAAAAAGATTTTGGAAAGATCTGGTAGCCAGAATAGCAGATTTTGAGTCGCAAAGAAAAACAGTCTTGCCAAAGGCCTGTATTCGTACAAAGAGTTGTCGAAGGGCAATGTCAGTCGCAGCAACTTCCCCATCTAAGTTTTAATTGTATTTCCCAGTTGAATGGTAAAAAAAGGAAGAGCTCGGGAATCCGGCACCATTTTCAGTGTACATTCATTTTTCGGTTATAGTGTTTCCACGTGTTCCGTGAAAATCTGCCAGACAATAGGGTTAAGATCTTGCTTCCCGATCTCCAGCTTCTGTGCTTTAAGTTATCAACGACACTTAAAGCACAATTTAAGTGGCAATCTAAATTGCCACTTAAATGTGCCAATCTAATTTGGCACATGGTGCCAATTTAGAGGGTACAACGGTGAAAATAGAAGTTCTGCTTGTACTGGTGGGCAGAACCTTTCTCTTAATTCTGTGACATGCTGGAAGAAACCTTGTGTTTTCAAGCGAAGGTTTTTTGTCCTTTAACTACGGTAGAAACTGATGAAAAATAATGTGAGAACGTTTACAAAATAATCATTGCCAATTAGATTACTGTTGATATTTATTAAGCCACGCGATATAAACTATAGTATTCTAAAATATTCTCAATTGTAGTAGAGGTTTTAATAACCTGTTTATTTGTTTACTCCTTAGCTAAATAAATCGTCTTTAGCATATAAGATGTTTCGTTTTATTCTACGTATTCCTACCTTAAATTTCTCCATTTCGAATTTAAAAATATTTACTTAACCAGTGATACCCCACGGTACTACACTCTAGAGCATGCCTACTTAATAACGCCTCTTTTACTGTCAGATACACATAGTTATCCTTTTATTTAGTTTTACATTAAATTAATATTTATATAAATAAACATTTCTATTGAAATCAAAATTAATAAATTTATGTAATAGTGTTAATTTTTTTCTTTCTTTCGCGTTATAATTTTTACTTTTAAATTCTGTCTTCACTTTTTTGTTTTACACCATTTAATAAACAGGTCATGATGATAATAATAACATTTGGTTGTATACTGTTAAATGATGGTATACTTAGTGTGTATTATTATTATCATCATTAAAACATTCACTATAAAAAGTAGAAAACTACATACATGATGTCGTAAAAACTGCATCTTATAGGGTCATCTACATCTGTTATACGGTATAGATGCATTTAATTTTGATTATGATAGCTGTTTAATTTGTTTTCACTACTTTTTCATGTCATTTTCCCTTTCAGAGATTTCATTACTTTATTTTTTGTAATAGTAATTATTATTATTTGTTTTTATCTTGTATACTGTTTCTCTAAAATTATATTGTAGATATTTAAGTTGTAAAAAAGGCAATAAATGTATTTAATTTTCTTGTTAACATGAGAACCAGGATTCATTTCATTAGGATTCATTAATGTTTCCTCCATTCTTTCTTTCTTTATATATATTTTTATTTATTTCTTTCTTAAGATTCAATAAAATAATTTTCGTTGTTTTATTATATTATAGAATAATAAATATTAATTGTTCTTCTTTATTCCTGTAATATTATAAAGTTAAATAGTGAAATTAAAGATAGAGAATAGTTATAAATCTTTTCCTTCTTTTAACACACATCATAGAAAATATACCTTTGTTGTTGACAAAACGGAAAGTGAGTGACAAAAAAGAATAACTATATAAAGAATGAGAATACAATAAAAAGTAAAAGAAAGTAGGTAAGATTATGTATAATAATTTGTGAGAAATTTCAGTTAAATTTTTTTTTTTTTTTTATGAATTAAATGATAAATAACAATATCAAAAAATAAATAATAAAAAAATGATCTTTTATTAATAAATATATATATATACTCGTATAATATGTATGCCTTATTTTATTCTTTAAATTTCTTCTTTTTAATTAAATGAACGTATATGTATGGTTTTTGTTTTAATGAAAGTTATATTTATAAATAATACAAACTTTTTTTATAACTTTGTTTAAGGTTTGCATTATTAAAATTTTAATTATTTATTGTAAGCTGTATTTAAAATATATATTACCAAGTAGAATATAATTTTTACTTTTACCGATTAAGTCTAAAATATATATTTATGTTAATTTAAAAAAAAATTTAAACAGATTTTTAGAAATTTTCTCGATTTTTGTACCTTTATTGTATTTTTTCCTTTTCTATAGTTAAATATTAGTTTAAAGACATAAAGCTGAATCAACACAGACAAAATATCCTTAACCACAAAATTAGTTTACTACTGCAAATTATTAGAATTGGTTCGGAAAGAGTGTAGAATAAAAATGTGCCCCAGCGGACATGAGCGATTAACTGTTTAATTTGTTAAATAACAAATTAAGGAAAAACTTTTAGTTTTTCGCCAATAGCGGCTTTAGTTTTAATCCCATGTTAAAAATAAAAACAAAAATGTATTTTTAGTTATTAAAGATCTTTTACTGATTTTGAATAAAAGTCCATTTAAAAACCATGACCTCGATTATGTTAAACATCGGACCTTTAATTATTAAATATCACGTTATTATTTTTAAGTCATTTAAATATAAAGTGATGCGTTGATATTAAAGTTTAAGCTGCTCTATCCTATTCGTATTGTATTATAATATTAAATTTAAACTTGTTTTTATATTATAAGTGTGTTATTACACGTGTATTTTTCGTATTTTTTGTATAAATTTTGTTTTTATAAGATAGGCATTTTTAATATTATTACATTCTATTAAATGAAATGTTTTATCTCTTTAATTCTTAAATAGCAAATGCAATAATAATTTTTATTACTTTAGACCGGAACGCTCGTTTATAATTCTGTTTTTTTAATGTGTCGACATTAGAATATAAACAACAAATATGTATATGTAACCTTTTACTTCAGGGTTACAGGGTAATTATTTTTTTTTCTGTATTACTTCAGAGGATGAATGAGGATGATATGTATGAATGTAAATGAAGTGTAGTCTTGTACAGTCTCAGGTCGACCATTTCTAACCCACCGGGTTGGTCTAGTGGTGAACGCGTCTTCCCACATCAGCTGATTTGGAAGTCGAGAGTTCCTGCGTCCAAGTCCTAGTATAGTAAAGCCAGTTATTTTTACACGGATTTGAATATTAGATCGTGGATACCGGTGTTCTTTGGTGGTTGGGTTTCAATTAACCACACATCTCAGGAATGATCGAACTGAGAATGTACATCATTTACACTCATACATATCATCCTCTGAAAAATTATCTAAAAAGGTAGTTACCGGAGGCTAAACAGGAAAAAAAGAGAGGTCGACCATTTCTGAGATGTGTCGTTAATTGAATCTCAACCAGGAAAGAAGAGTGGTATCCACTATCTAGTATTCAAATCCGTAAAAACGTTATCTTGCCTTGCTAGGATTTGAACCTTAGAACTGTCGACTTCGAAATCAGGTGATTTGCGATGACGAGTTAACCAATAGACAAACCCGGTGGATTTACCAATTAAGTCTGCTATTCTTCAAGATCTGAGAAATCGAATTGTTACAGCAGTGAATTCAATAACCAGTTACCAATAAAATTAATTTGGGACCGATTAAAATAATTAACTGTTATTTATAAATCTCGATTTTTACATCCTTGTACGAAGTAAAGCAAGTATTGTGATCGCGAAAAATTTCGGTTTTCAGATGGAAATTTCCATTTGACAATCTGTAAATCCATTTTGATTATTTTCGCCGTGACGTCTGTACGTACGTAGGAGCGTGTGTATTTTTCATAACTAAAAAACGATTAGGCGTAGAATGTTGAATTTTGGATTTAGGACTGTTGTAACAGCCAATTGTGCACCTCCCCTTTTGATTGCAATCGATTTGATCAAAAGGGTAAAAAAAAGAACAAAATCCAAAACATTTGAATTTTGGAGTTTTTCTTAACTGCAGTAATAAGCCCTCATTGAGAGCTTTTCAACGATATATCATGTGATACTTAATTTCATTGGTTCCAGAGTTATAGCCAAATAAAATTTTAATTTATGAAATATTTGGCTGTTACAGGAGGAAGGTACATCGGTTTGAATCCGACATCATTCCTTTTTTTTTTTTTAAAAAATACAAAGTACATAAAATTTTATTTCGCTAATAACTTCTGATGTTTTTTCATTTTTTTTATTTATTGTTATTATTGAATTATTATTTATTGTAAAACTTTTTTTTACAATCAGAGGTTAATGGATATTAATAAATCAATATAATTAAATAAAATAAATAGTTGAAAAAAATATTTCACCGGGGCTAAGTAGGGGATAAAAAAAATGTCCACCTTAAAATTAAAAAAAACCTTCAAATTTACTCAATACAACAATCTGAAAAAAATTTTCACATGTTTAGCATACGACAAGCCACATATTACAATTCCAGCAAAATTTTGGACATCCCTTGCCGTAAGGGTTGGTCATATCAAAAATTATTTCAGACAAAAGATTTAGGTAATGTTTACTGCATTAACGACCACTTTAAACTGATTCGATACTGTATCTATTAAGGTAGGTGTGGCATTTTTTATCTTCAGAAGCCCATTTTTTCCATACCCTGGGTCAATGATTGGTTATATTAAAAAACTGTACTTGGATAAGTTTTAGATCCTTATCCAAAGAATAGTAAGAACTTTAATTGAATTCGATATTTTACTTAATAAGAAAGTTATATATTTTGTTTTTTTGGTTTTGGTGATGCCTTGCCGTAAGGGTTGATCATATCAAAAATTGTTTCACACAAACGTTTTAGGTAATGTTTAGAGGACTAACAACCACTTTAAACCGATTCAATACTGTGCCTATTAAGGTTAAATTTTATGAAGTTCTGTAATGTTCATTTTGTTAATGTTTTATAAAACTTTCAATTGTGTTCATTATATCTATATATAATTACATACTCAAATCTAGCAATAGCGAAGCATTGCCGTGTCTGTTAGTATTTTATATATATATAAATTAATATTATTTATTTCTGGGTAATTTATTACAAATCGTAATTATTATTTTATTTTTTTTTATCTTAATTGAACACATTTCAAAGGGAAACTGGTAAAAGCTAAGCATTCAAAGTCGTGCTTAAAAAATACGTGCTTCCTATTAATATTGACTATATTGAACAAGAAAATAATTTAAATTAATACTGATGAAAAATTATTCAAGATTTAATAATTATAAAAAAAATATTCCAGAGTAATAGTTTTTTTTAAGATTAAGTATTCATTTGTCTGATGATTTTTATTAATCATTAGTCAGCATTTTTTCGATGATCTCTATAGGTCTTGCCTGTTAACCGCCTATATTTTAACGAAAATCTAGTTCACTAATTAAAAACCTATAGGTGGTTTCATATTGAAGAAATTTTTTTGTATGCTACAAATCCTTAAAAACATCGGAAAGCTCTCAATGTTATTTTTTTATAATACACTAATTAACAGTTCCAGATTGTATTACTGTGTATCGATGTTAAGATTCTGTACATAATATTTTTATATAAAATATTATATCGCATGTCGTAATGTAATAATTTTTTTTTTTTAATCTATTATATAAATTGATTTTGTTTGTTATTTAAATCATGTATTGCGATATTGCTTTAGTAAATTTTGAAGGTTGTTTTGCCAACTTAAAACTAAAATATATTATTATTATTTTTTAAATCTTTTGTAGCAGCTGCGCTATGGATGTAAGCCGCTGGCTGCAACGGTACTGCATCCTAGATGTTTTTTGCTTGATCATGTAGCCTACTCTTAATACTTAGACACACTTACACTCTCTGTTGTACACGTACTTGAACTAACTGTATTGTTTAATGATGGAAGGGTTACATTTTAATAAACTGTTACAGTAGGATATTACCATATATATATATATATATATAGTAATATCCCTCACCACAAAACCACAAAAAAACACACACACACAAGCGCCGAGATAAATGACAAATTAATTCAAAACAATTTTTTCTATATTATTTGATTCCTTCTATAATATATTCTTTTTTTTTCTGCGCACACAGAACCGATTATGTTTGTATTATAATTATCCTGGAATGCTGAAAATTTTGATCTAAATATAAAATGACAGCTTAGTGGTTATAATATACAGAATGATTCAGGAGGAAAGGAAAATAGCTTGGGAACTGATTCTAGAGCTTGAAATAAAGAAAAAAGTACCTATAAACATATGTCCGGTAAACTCTTTCTTATCAAGTTACGACTAGCGAAAGATTTCACCCGGATTTCAGTTTCCCTTTTGAAATAAGGTCATATTGAAATTTTTAATTATAAAAGGGGTAAACTTAATGATTTCTTATGTTTTTTTATCTGAAAAATCGAATAAGATTAGTCCCAGAATTTCTCCTGTATTTTCATGGTATCCAACGAAAAACAAAAAAATTCGGTGACGAAAAACACGTTTTTTTTTGGTTTGAAATAGTAACTTTGTTAAATGACTAATAAATGCGTAAATTTTATGATCAAAATTTGTAGAGAACTTAACTCTGAGAAAATTTATTAATTAAGTCTAAACAAAACAAAAAAAAATCAATTTTTATTATGAAAAAACAAAAAAAATCACATGCTCAGTGGAATAGGTTTTGGCTGCTAAGTCCCCACGGCCTTACCGAGAAACCTTTTGCTCCACAACAGAAGAGACCAAGTCCTCCTAACTCGGTTGACGATTGGATACATAAAACTAACCATGCCTATCTATTTGGTGTTCTCCTAAGCAGAACTGTAAGGCGTGCAATGTAAAATGGTCTGTAAATCGCTTACACATAGATTGCCCATTGCTTTGGTCTATTCGACAATAATTAAACCTGGGTTCAGATGTAAAGTATTTACTCTACCGGAAGAAATACATCAAAAGACTGCTGCAGTTTCTCTTTGCTAGTCGATGAAGAACTTAATTTAGCAGTTTTGCGTATGTTAAATCCCTTACGGAATACTGTGACGCAGTGAAAATAGTCTAGTGGTGATGTTCCAGTATTTATTATCCATTTCTTATTCTTGTTCTAATTTGTGCTTATTGTTTAATTATTTATGATCATGTAGTTATATTTAAGTCGCTAGTGACTATTACAATTGATGCGACTATAAATAAACGATGGGAAAAAAACACAAGACTTAAACAGAAAAATTTTATGAATTGTAAAAATTGAATAATAGCTGTTTTTAGTACATTAAATTTAGACGTTAGATATAATACTCTTAATTTATTTTAAAAACATAATCACTGTGGTTTATATTGTATTAATTTAGCACGTTCATTGCAAAAGGCTTACACAAAAATCATATTAGCATATTTTGCACGAGTGAAGAGACGGGACATTTTTCAAAACGGAATTTCACGTTTTTAAATTCAGATTCAAACATGATGACTAACGCGCATGTGCTGCCTGCGTGTACTGTAAACACAACTCGCATGCGTTAGCTTTCGCACACATAAATTTGAAGTTTTTCTCTTTCATCTAAAGTACAGTTTATCTTTATACTTTGCTTTGTTCCGAAGATATAACCATTTAAAACCCCTGTTCCGAAGATATAACCATTTAAAACCCCACTACTGTTTTACGAACATACTGTATATATTTTATACTTTAAACTCAATTTTTTTGAAGTTGGCACCAGATTGAGAGTTAATAAATTATTTTTAATTTTGATTTCTAAAACTCAAAATTTACGAATTAAAAAAGATTTTTTCTTTTAAGCGTGTCTTTATTTTTTTGAAGTCGGTTCTGCATCTTAGGTTTATTTTATTAATTTAAGTTAATTTTTCGAGATGAATCTCTGCTTCCACGTAAGTGAAAGATTTAAAAGTTACTGCATTAAAATAAAAACAAAAGAAATTCACTGTGCATCCCGAAATAAAATAAATTAAAATATTTTTAAATGCAATAATTTTGAATTATTTAATAAATAGTTTCCCTGGTTTTATTTTAAGAACATCAGAATATAAGAGATTTACGTATTAATTTAAACTTTTTTGAGTAATTCGGTGTAACAAAAGACATATTATGGCGGAAAACCTGAAAAATTCAAATCATCATGTTGAAAAGTTGAAAATTCCTACGTCACAAGGGATTCCATAATGGAGTTCACGGTTTAATAATGATTTCACATCGAAACATGTTTGCAATTGGTTTTTTAACATTAATTTCTAAAATAAGACATACTTTCCATTTTGACATATGTTATCTTTTCTATCGGGCAAAACGTTTATTAATTTTATTCATATCAATGTAGCTTGTACACATAATACAAATTCAGTATACCTTAACATTAATTAAAGAGAAATTTTTAATCGTCTATTAAAATTCGATTCAATAAATCTGTTGTACTCTTGATTTTTAATATAGGGTAGTACAATATATCGGTTATATACTTACATAAAGGAATCGATGAAATTTTATTCTCTTTTTGTGATCGTAATTATTTTTTTTCGGTTTCATTTTCTATTTGACCTCAACCTTTTTTTTCTCTCTTTTGATCTATTGTCCATCATATTTCTATCCTACATTATTTATAATTATAGATGTACAATAATTATAATGTGGATTATTATTTTCATTATTAATTATACGCGTGGTTTGTAATTTAATGACATAGCGGTTATTTTTTATTAAAGAAAAATCATTCATTAATTTCATTAGATGGACTATAAGATTGTATTTTATTTTTGTTATAGACGCGTATGTACGTGCACTTCACATACTGTGCATCATTTATTAAATCTTCATCCGAATGTTGTTTGTAGTTGTTAGTTTTTATTGTAGTGAGAGTTTTGTGCCATCAATCGTAATGGATCATTGATTTGTTGTCATATATCATTACTTTTCTTTTCTTTTCTTTAATTTTCTGCACTTTCTGTTTATAAAATACGGAAATTATTATAACTATTAGAAAGTAAACGAGTGTTGGTGACGATAAATGATTTTTTGTTCTTTTATTTGTATAAATATCTATTTATAAGTATATTCAATTATAAATTTATAAATAAATTTACTTACAGTTAAATATCTACTTGCTGGTGATCTCTAAACGGTACAGTCTTATCACATCGACACTACTCGTACACCTATCAGTATTGTCGAGTAGTGATATACAGGGTGTCCCATACAAAACGCAACCCAACGTTATATTGGTAGGTATTGAAATAATAAAATGGCATGTGTAAATGTAAATGTAATTTTTATTATTATCATCCATTACCTTACATTTAGAGTAAAGTGGCCGCCATCTTCTTGAATACAAGCTTCAATTCTTTTTACAGCGTTTCTTGCAACTTTTTTCAAAGTTTGTGACTGGATATTTAATACAGCTTGTTCAATATTAACTTTCAATTGTTCAAGTGTTCGTGGTTTGTTGCTGTAGGCTTTTTCTTTCAGGTAATCCCGTAAAAAAAAATCCGCCGCAGTTAAATCTGGAGACCTTGGTGGCCACAAGCCTCGACCGATAACACGATTACCAAAGAATTCCTCTACGAAATCAGAAGTTGAACCTGCGTAGTGCGATGTCGCACCGTCATGTTGTAGTCAGCAGTGTCTGTCTTCCTCTTCCAAGAGTGCGATGAACTGAAATAAAATATTCTGATATCGTTCTGCATTAATGGTGTACTCGAAAAAAATAGGACCGATTATTTTCTTCCGCAATATCGCGCACCACACGCCCGACTTCTGCGGGTGTAATTGTTTTTCGTGTAAACGTGGGGATTTTCAGCACTCCAAATTCTACTGTTTTGGCTGTTTACGTAGCCATCCAAATAAAACCGTGCTTCATCTGTGAAAAATAACGAATCCATAACATTAATTCCCTCACGCAGAAATCGACGGAACAATTGACAATATTGTAGCCGTTTTTCTTTGTCGGGCTCAAGAAGTTTATGAACCGTTTGAATACGATAAGGTCGTAATTGTAATTGTTTGGTCGCCCGATGAACAGTTGATTTAGACAAATTAATTTCAGCAGACAAACGTCTGATCGATTTATTTGGCGAGGCGAGTAATCGGTCTTTGATTTCAACGACTGTGTCTGTATTCAACACTGACGCAGATCTTTTGTGTTCCTAGTTATTAACAGAACCGGTCTGTATAAATTTTGCAACTAACCTTAATACTGATGTTTTGTTAGGAGCTGGTTTATCGGGGTACTTATGGCGAAACAAATCTTGCACTGCAACCACTGATTTCGTACTGAAGTACGACTCGACAATGAAAACACGTTCATCTAGCGAAAAAACCATCTTGTCTCTAGCAATACACTGAACGTTATGATTATATTGTTGTTCCTATTGGTAGTGTTCTACTGCGTCGCCGCGATGTTCAGATGTTGGACGAGTCCATTTCAGTAACGAGTAGGGGAGTAAGCTTGACTTTTGAAATTTCATGAATGAGTGATTGATGGGTTGCGTTTTATATGGGACACCCTGTATTTCTAGTGAGTAGAAATTTTTTCTACAGATAATTTTTTTATATATATTATAAGATAACAGTTTTACAATCTGTTCAGCAAGATAATTGAACAATAAATAAATAAGATCTATATTTGAACTAACATAAAGTAGTCACAGACCCAGCGGCTGCTGACTTAATAATGAAATAGAAGAGCACTTCTTACGGCCAGACCATAAAGTCACTTATTTGAAACGATAACCAAGAATATTGTTCCTCAGCAATCTTGAAAGATCACTGATCGTGTTATCCAATAAATTGACTGCCAAATAGTTCGGGTGCTGATCCAAACGATTTGATACCGTAGGCTGACCAGAGAGATTTCCTGCCGAACGGTTCTATCATTATATATGAGGCTATTGTTTATGTACAGATAAATATGACATAATTTTTGTATATGTATTATGATGAAATCAACATGAATTTTTTAATTTTATTTTCTCGGCGAATATAGCTAGAATAGCTGTATTAAATTGGAAAGTGCGTGATCAAGTGAAAAATGGGATCTCTGGTGTTTTTGCAAATCTTTTCGTTTTAGAGTCCAATTAGTTCATGTAGAAGAAAAATATATGTATGTTTGTAAATGCGTCCATATGTTCGTATGTATCGCAGGATACATACGAACCGGTCTTGTACCGCAGGATTGATCGAACCGATTTTCTTAAAATTTGGCCTAAATATTTCTATATATAGGAGCATTAATCGTATTTATTTTTTCAAAATTCGTTATCGATATCAGTTCAAGTATAAGTTTTTTCAAAAAAATCACCCCTCTTAAAATTGAAATACATGTTTTTTTGTTGTTTTGCTTTATCTCCCTTCGGTTTAAATATTTTTCAATAGTTTTTGAAAGTTTATACTTCATTTATAGAACTATCAAGAAACGTCTATAATTTTTTTTTTTAATTATAGATCTCGGATCTAAAATACAGAAACATTTTTGAACATTTTCTTTTCTTATTTTAGCTTTTATTGAAGGGGGTGTTACATTTAGAGAGAACTACTTAAGCAATTTTGTGAAGTTTAACCTTATTATGAACATCTTTAGAAATATTGAAATTTATTCCCCACCTGTAGAAAATACATATTTGTTTTTTCTTTTAATTTTCATTATTAATTTTTTTTTTGTTTTATTTTTCTGCATCTCTTTAAAAATTATTAAAATTAAACAAGCTTTGACACGTACGTTATATTCTGGACCCAAAATTTGTAGCAATCATTACTTTCATAAAAGTTATACTGTATTTTTTCAATATTTTTAAACAATTCTTCTTTAATTTTTTTTTGTTAAGGATGATTTCTTTATAAGTAAATTTTTCCTAATTCCTTTCCCCGTACAGTAAGGAAGCCCATAAAATAAATAAAAAATTACTTCAAATTTGGGAATTTTGTTGATGCTTAAATCTTATTTTGGTAATCATGACTCGATTAGCGTAGCCGGAAAATCACTAATGTAAAAAAGTAAAAGTAAAGAGTTGCCACTCCGCCGCTCTCTGTGACGGAGTGGTAGTGTCTCAGCATTTCATCTGTAGATCCTGGGTTCGAGTCCTAGTTAGGCATGGTATTTTTCATACGCTAAAAATCTCCATTCTCATAGGGCAAAATGACTGGTAATACTTGATGCCCTTCATCTCATGGTTATATTTTTTCAATTCTTTTTAAAATTTTGACTTTTCTTAAGTCGACGACAGATTAAAAATAAGCTAGTACTCACAGTTTACTAACACTTAAATTTGTGCCCACTTCAGAAAGTCGAAATTGTAAAATATAAATCTTTATTAATTTAAATTCTTTTCTGGCGTAGGGTGTAGAATTTTTACAAAATAAACGATATTCTTTTGCTTCTTTTTGTATGATGTGTATTTCTTGTGATTTCTTTTACTCGTACCTCCTCATGTCCTTTCATATTAAAAAAAAAATTATTTTTTCGGTAATTTCTTAAACAGTTTCCAATCATATATATATATATACATATATATATATATAAATGAATGTTTGTCCCGTATGCGTTCCTATACCATTTATCCGAATACGATTAAATTTTCGCGGGTTGTACGCACGCCCGCGAAGGTTTTTGAATTAACTTGGACTCCCTAAGTGGCGCTGAGGTTGAGTATTTAGAAACATTGTATTTATGGACCGATTTGGTTCATATTCAGAATATATATTATTTACGTGAAAAGGAATTTTTTTTGCTAAAACTATACGCCCTAGGTGGCGCCGGTGTTGAGATATTTATGAAACAAATAAATATACCAACAGACTTTTTTCTTCTATACATATAAAAGGCGTATGTTTGTCCGCTATAGACTAAAAACCTAAACGGAAGAAGGGAAAAGGGAAAAAAGGATAAATGGAAAAAGGAAAAAAGTGAAAGGTTAAATTTTGTGAACTTCCGTAATGT
Organism: Lycorma delicatula; assembly: GCF_047948215.1. NCBI lineage: Eukaryota > Metazoa > Arthropoda > Insecta > Hemiptera > Fulgoridae > Lycorma > Lycorma delicatula. The sequence goes on from NC_134461.1 coordinate 92,675,847, forward strand.
TCAGTTTTTTAATGTTTTATCAAACTGTGTGTTCATTTAATCTATTTATATACTCAAATCTAACAATAGCAACACATTGCCGGGTCTGCTAGTGATTTAATAAAAATGTAATACGTATTGTTATTTTGTTGAATATTATAATTCTGATTAACATGAAAATTCGTATCGATTAGAAAATATTCATCACGGTTAAAAAACTGCATATACATAAACTATGTCTGTATAATTTTGCCTGGCTTCTTTGAAAATTGTGGCCTTACAAGGGGAAGGCACATCGGTTCGAATCAGACTTCATCTTCTTTTTTTTAATTTAAATATATTGATTTATTAATAATTATTAATCTCTGTTTGTAAACATTTAAAAAAAATAAGTATTCAATAATAACAATAAAAAAAAAGATATGAAAAAATATCTGAGTTATTAGTGCAATAAAATTTAATAGGCGTACAAGGAAATCATGTGTGTCCATATCAGATTTTTTTTCCAATTATTTGAACGAAGTAATTGCTTTCTTTCTCTGTTGTATAGGAATATTTTAAACAGAAAATGTACCTTCCTGTCCATATTATGTACATAGTTTCTATTATACTTTAATGATTATCTTCGTGTGTGTTTTTTATTTTTTTATATAAATGAAATTATCTGTTGTTCCTCGTATATTATAATAGCTGACAACCACTTGCCATGTTCATATCCTAACTTATAAATACTTTCACATAATGGACTCATTATGGTTCAAATTTTATTGGCGTATATATACGTGTTTTGTAACATGTGTTTATAAATAGATTTCATCTTACTATTTTTTTATCGTGTATTATAACAATTATGATTAATAATTATGCTTCATTTTATTTATTATTATATAACATATGTAGAGTGGATTATGTGTTTTCGTTATTTATCCGTCCTATGGTACAGAGATGATGATTTATAAGTAATCTATTACTGTATAATATAATCCTTTTTTATTAATTAAATCTTATTTATTTATATATTTTTAACTGTAGTTTATTATAAATTATTTTCTTTTTTTACTCCATTAATGAATATTTAATTATTTAAAAAAAATATTTTGCCTTAGGGTACAGTATATCTGATTTAAATATTGTGTTTACATTAGTAATTACTTATCTCGTTCATGCGTTCATTATTTTTTACGATGCTTTTGTTTAACAGTTTTAAAATAACCAAGAAATTATTTTTATAGAGATATTTTATAATATTATTACCTTGTTTAATACCATTTTTCTTTTAAAAATGAAATAGGTATATTTTATTTATTTTATTATTCATATAATGTTCTCTACGACCTTATTTAGTGATTTATCGTTTAAAATATTTTTAATTATTTTAATTCTGATTAATGAGCTATTATAGGTCCATTTCTTTACCCTTTTACTGATTGCTAAAGGCTGTTATGTAGTGAAACGTTAAATAGAACATCTATTTTCTTACATATCTTCACTAAAAAAACAAACAAAAAAAAACATACATTATTATCCAAGATCTAATTTATTTAGTCTTGACCGAAATCCGAGATTCTCATGCGAGAGACTCAAAAATTACATGCGTTTCTCTTGATCGTAATTCTTCAAATGCTTTAAATTGTAAATATAATTAACATAGAATTGGCTTTAGATTTCAAGTAATAAGTACTTGATTGAGTACCTCGTTTTAAGCTTGCTCACAGAATTAGTTTTGTTTTGCTATTTTGTGTTTTACATTATCAAGATTTGTTTTATTTTTATGTTCTTTACAGTTTCCGTCAACATTTTGTTTAAGGATCTTCCAGATTGGTCTTCCGTAGTTATGCTTCTTAAGCGATACAACCCCTGTGGTTTTTCGCCTTTATTAAAAATCTCTTTGAGATTCTAATAACTAATAATGTGTGTACATATGTTTAGAATCGGCTGTTAAAGGTTTTATTTATTTATTTTTTTTTTTTAATTTTACATCCGGCCACACAGGGTAGACATAAGGGAAACTTGTTGCTTAGCTCTTTTAAGACGTTTTTCCGATGTTCAATCAAGGAAACCAGTTTTCTTCTCTGACAAGTGTACCATGTAGATCTCTCATATCCTCTTTTTCTGTTTAGTCTCTGGAACCACCGTAAGATATTACTTCAGAGAATGAATGATGATGATATGTATGAATGTAAATGAAGTGTAGTCTTGTACAGTCTCAGGTCGACCATTCCTGAGATTTGTGGTAAATTAAAACCCAACCGCCAAAGAACACCGGTATCCACGATCTAATATTAAAAGCAGTATAAAAGTAACTGCCTTTACTAGGATTTGAACCTTAGTTTTCATGCTGTTAGTCAGAATTCAACAAAATAACAATATGTATTACATTTTTATTAAATCACTAACAGACCTATGTGATCTAGCTATGCTTCGCTATTGCTAGATTTGAGTATATATGTATATATATATATATATATATATATATATATATATATATATATATTTTTTTTTTTCATTTATTTATAATTTGAAAAATAAACGAATCGAAAAGTTATTGTTGATCTTTCAATAGATCTTGAAGGACAAAGTACTAGTTTTTAGATAAAGTACCTAAAATTCACTTTTTAATAATTACATCAAAAACGTTTTTTAAAAAAATCTTTCCTGAGGTCTTGAGAAAAACATTAGTACGTTCTTGAATGTAAAGGATTCCTAACACTTGATTCTATTATTTATATCTACGTTAAAAATTAGTAATTGATTAATGTTGTTTCATTAAATTCACTTTTATGGAAAAAAAGTCACTATTCAGGCATTTATTGTGAATTGGAGGGCGGAGAGTGTCCATCCGTTAGAAAAATTTGGAATCAGTGATTTAAATAAAACATTTTTTTTTAATATTTGAAACTTGTAATAATATAAATTTTATTAGTTATAAAATTAATATTTCTTTTTTCGTTTGGGAAGTATATATCCGTAACAGTATTATGGATTAAGTTATTATATTTTATTAGAATAATCATGAAAATAATATTAAAAAAAGATCTTTTCAACTTGAAAATAATTTAGTAAATCGATAAACATGGATATATTAAAATGAACTGTTTAAAATAAATTTTATGTAATTAATGGACATTTTATTATATTGTATCTTTAAAATTGTACTAAAAGAAGTAATATGTAATATTCGTATATATATACATATATATAGACACACACAAACTTCTTAAAAATAATTTATATATATATATGCTGTTTAGTATATATGTTACCGTGAAAAATTGAAATTAAAAAATGTCAACATTCTTCGGTTAATGACGACACATACCAAATTCTTCTGTGAAAGACCAAAATATGTAGTTATTCGGACCGTCGCCGGTATATGTCGACAAACACAGATAAGCTCTGGTGAGTTGAAATGACAACTAGAAATTAAAAAAAAAAAAATCATCTGTTACCAATCTGTAAGGTAAATAGATTACGAGAAACCCACGTAAAATGAAAACGAAGTTTAAATTTAAGCCAAATGTAAATCTAAGTCGCCATGTAGTCATGACGGTAGGCAGACCCCAATGGAATGCCTTTACAGGGGACTAGAGAGGGAGGATAGGCTGCCGCCACGACACCCTGAAGTGACCGAGTGATCCTTGATTGCCCGACTGGTTGTATTAGGGGTGTTTAAATGTTTAAATCAGAAAAAAAAATTAAGTCAAACAACTTACGCTTGCTAACCTCGCATAATTAACGTTTAATTGTACAAATTACATATGCTTTTCTCCAACATTAGAGGAGATTAATCAAATTCACTGCATTCAGCATGCACTGATGGTGAAAGTTGAATAAACATAATTTTATAAAAAAAAAAAAAAAAAAAAAAAAAAAAAAAACTGAACAAAAGGCAAACCATTTATTAGTATCGTTATTGCTCATCCATGCAATTAATATATTCTGTATATCCTGATTGGCCCTTTCGATTTATAAAATACTGAAAATCTGATTTAATTTTTTAATAAATGCCGTTAATTTGGATTTATTCTCCAATGTTGGAGAATAACATATGTAATTTGTACAATTAAACGTTAATTAGACGAGGTTAGCGAGCGAAGGTTATGTTTGGCTTAAATTTAACTTCGTCTTTTTTACGAGAATTTCTCGTAATCTATTTACCTTAGAGATTTGTGTCGGGTGATTTTTTATATTTTTTTACTTTCTAGTTATCAATTCAACCCCACCTGAGCTAATCTGTATTTATCGACATATACCGGCGAAGGTCCGAATAAGTAAATATTTCGGTCTTTCACCGACGTATTTGGTAGTGTCGATATTCACCTGAAAATATCGACATTTTCCATATATCGTTCTTTCACGGTAAATCCCTGTAGTCAATTCCGGATTATAGACCCTAATTACCAGAAATTATAAAGTTTTCTTCTTCTTTCATAATAAAAATAGTTACTTTGTTCTTTAAAAAGATTTAGATTTCATAAATATCGTTTTTAACGTTGATTTCTTTTATGACCAGGATGTGTGTTAATCTTTAACATTAAATTTTATTCATTACTTTTTTCACACAGTTTTCAATGAACAGGTATGAACTTGCAAAAAAGTAAATAAAAAAAACCAGTTGTCAATGAAAGGTTTAGTAAGACTTTCCCTGACGAACATTATTATTATTTTTATTACTGTTCTTTCAACTATTAACTCATTTATAACGAACTTTACACATTCTTTGACAATTCAATTCTTGTGTACTATTTGTTGAATTATCAGATCTTTTTGTTGCCTTTCGTTTACGTTTTTTTTAATCGTCCTTGAGAAATGTGTTTCTCATCTGTTTTTTATTTGTTTTTCATCTGATTTTTTTCTTTAATTTTTACCATAATCATATTTTTATGATTGAGAGGAAGTCTCCATAATTAGATTTTAATAAATAATTGAGTAATAAGTATTATTTTAATAAGTAATATTTTGAAACTGTCCGGTAATAATTTATACTTTTAAAATAATTTATATATATATATAATTATTGTTTATTAAGGCTACATAAGTCTTTAAGGGATTATTTTTATGTTTTAAAGTTTCCTTAGATCACGTGACCATTGTTTGGTATCCGATCAAAACAGTACTCGTAGATTATGTTAATCATAATTTACTCTTATATGACGTTGGTTCGTTTTCAGTATCTGTTATAATATTAAAAAGTTACACATTTTTCTAATTTAAAATGGTAAAAATGAGTTCGTTATACTTTTAATAAATTTCTGTTGGGGTCCTACATTCGCTAACGTAGTATAATTTAGTTATCTTATGTTTGGGCGGTTTTATGGCATTTATTTATTTTCAACTAATAAAAAGTTAGTTTTTCCGTTATTTTTAGGTCTTACACTTGATTTAAACAATTTATTTTTATATATTTTATGCATTTTAGTAAACCTTACATGAGTACGTTTTAACCAACTTGACAGCTTATGAAGTTATTGCGTAATGAATATTATAATATTTTAACTTTGGCTGTCATTGGTGTATTTTTGTAATCCTCTAACTATGTTTAATCCGAATCCGAAACAAAATCCCAGACAAAAAGTGTTCACACACATACATATTAAATTCAATAACGAACTGTCCGTTCGTTCGTTGAAAATGTATGAAGAAAAAATAAAAATATACATGGTATATTTTTGCGTCTAAAACTCTGTGTAACATTAATATGTAATCAGGAAGAAGTATGCCGTGATATTATTACAGGTCGTGACTTATGACCCAGAATTACCTTTCCTCTGAAATATTTCACTTCCCTTCTTCGTTAGTGCAGCAATATATGTTTAAAATTATTAAAGTATACGTTTATTTTCTTCCTTTTTTATTAACATATAGTTACAAAAATAGGTAATTTTATAAAAACTGGTTATGTAGTCGGTCAAGTCGTAAGAAGATGAATTGGTATGTCTACATATAAATTATTTTATTATTATTATTATTACTACGTATCTGTTACGTACGCGTATGAATGTAGTAGTATATAAATGTTATATGATACTTTTAACTGATTTATTACTTGTTTTCTTATATTTTTGTCGTGTGTAATTGCAACTCGTGCACACTTAAATATTTAATAACAGGCTGATTATATATTTAGATGCAGTTAACTAATTCATAGATTAGTTAAATATTACCGTCAATATATAAGATGTTGTGCTTTAAACCACGCCCCTCAAGTCACTGACGTCTTCACTTTATTCAGTTCCTAGTCATTTATCCTTTAATAATTTCTATTTCAAATTATCATCTATCATTTTATTTATCGTTGCTGTTCTTTTTCATCTTCAATTAATCCTTCTCGTGTAACTTTTTTTATCTAACTGCAGCAGGATTTGAACCGTTAATCGTAGTTTATTAACCCAACCGCAGTAATTTGCGTTACAAAATAAAAAGATTGTATTTTAAGCGTTATATCTGATGAGCCATTTAAAGGCAAAAATTGAGTTTTATGATTTATTATTACGCCGGCTTCGGTTATAAAATTATTATATTACAGCTTCAGATGTAGTTCAGAGTGAGGTAAATTATAGATATAGTATGATACCTGTTTATTTTCGTCTTTTATATAGAAGAAGCGATACAGAAATTCAGGGGAAAATTTGAAAATGGTGCAATTTCAGAAGAATAAAAATAATTTTTTTAGATTTTTTTTCTTTTTAAAGAAACCAAGAATGAGTTTAAAGATATGCTTTTTGACACGAATTTATTGTAGTTTAGAGATTTATTTTGAAAATAAATAAGAGTTAAACAAAGATAATGAAAGGTGGATAATTAGGAATTAAATATTCAGATAACACAACACATAAGTTCTAGAATTTATTATAATAAAAATTATTCATATTTTTATAAATATTTTTAAACTGTACTATTACACGTGTTACAATTAGGATGATGTTGGCGATTCTACGGTGAGTAATAATGAATTGTGTAACCGCCGTCGTTTGCTGAAAGTCAGTGGCAATATAAATATGTCAACTATGTCCGTAGTAACGCTCATTTGTTGCAAAGTTGTTATGAAAATTAAGTGTAGGACGTATCGCCACGCTACGTTAATTAATTGCCTTATGATATCATGCCCTTTATTTAATTACTTTTTTAAGTTAGTGATACTATTTTAATAGGTTTTCGTAATTATTTTTCAGTTTCTAATGTTAAAAGTATGTACTTTTAAAATAGTAAAAATAAAAATAATAATAGTAAGTAGTAGATCGTGCGGCGTGGCAACGCTGTTCCAGTTTCAGTACAAATGTTAATACAATTCTATTTTCATTATAAGTACATTATTCTTACTACATTTACAATTATTTAGAATAACATAACATTACAATCCAACGGTGCTTAGTTTAAATTCCTATGTACGCAGAAACAAGTACACAATTATTTTTTATTAATAATCTTCTCTTTCGCCCTTCCAGCGTGTTTTGGACAGATTTGGCAATCAAAGACCCGCTGTTTTCCGCCATCTTCTGATCATCACTGAAAAAACAACTAAACTGCTTTCATATTCCTTCCACCGACTAAACTAGAAAAGGGAACGAATAAGAAACGTTCTATACACACGCGGAGTAAAAAAAAAATTACCTTCACCACCACGCCAGAGTCGGCACTGCGGAAGCGACAGTGCTCTCTCTCTCCCTCGCAGCTCGCGTGCAGCTTCCTATGTGCGCTTGAGCACAGCAGCCAAACAGCATGCCGCTGGAACTGTGAAGCACACAGTTCCATACAAAAAGTTTTTTTAATCTTTTTCACAAACCGGGGGATGGCTACTGACATTACGCTTAAGGATTATATATTGTACAAATATAAAGAATTAAAGAACTCGTTATATTAAATGTTATCGATAATATCAAGTGTAAATAGGAGTTGCTGCAGTTCCACATTGCCTATACGCCAGCCGCTACTGGCCGGAAAAGTAAAAATCCGCACAAAAAATAAAAGATTATACTTGATCAGGTTTTCATTAAGTTTCGACTTTTTTGACCGGTGAGAATTGAAACAACTACCAATAAATTTGCACACATACACACACGTGATATTATTTGTATCGTGTTTTGTTTTTTAGGTAGGTTTCATAAGAAAGCTACCTATTGTAGTAATGGGTACCATGATTCGAATTCCGGAAAATTTCGACATATCTTCGCGTTTCATATCCTCCAGACCCCAAAACCACCGTCAGTTAAAAAGTTTATATATACATTTATATATATTTCACTTTCTTGTGGACACGACAACTGCCGTAATTTTGCTAAATCACTTTCAAATATTTTCTTAAAAATAAATCGTCCTAAAATCTCAGTCGAGTTTGTTAACGGCCAAAATCGGACCATGGAGGTGGAAATGGGGGGTCTTTTTCGAAAAAACAAAATATTGCTATAACTTTCTTACTAAGTAAAATATCGATTTACTTCAACGTTCCTTCTATTTTTTGGATAAAGGCCTAAAACGCATGTAAGTAAAGTTTTTTGATATCACCAATCATTGGCCCAGGGGGGTTTTGAAGGCAAAAAAGACTCATACCTCCCTTAATAGGCACAGTATCGAATCGGTTTAAAGTGGTCGTTAGTTCTCCAAACGTTACATAAATCTTTTGTCTGAAACAATTTTTGATATGACCAATCCTTACGGCAAGGGATGACCAAAATGTTGCTGGAATTTTAAGATGGTGAAGGGGCTTGTGTTATGCTAATCACGTGAAAAATTGTTCACATGCAACCATTGTCGTATTGAGTAACTTTGAAGTTTTTCTTAACTTTAAGGTGGAAATCTTTTTTATCCCCTACTTAGCTACGGTGAAATCTACCTCTGCCTTCCGGCGTGCCGAAAGGGATTTTTTTACTACATTTAAAAGCGTTTTTAATTTCCGTTCAGTGTCCATTATAAATTATTACTAATAATATTAAAATAGAACTCATGTTGTAAGATAATCATGTAAAAAACGTACGTAGATTTTGTATGATACATATAATTATTTTAATTACTTAATTCCGGTTGAATATTTATTGGGTGTTGAATATTTAATTAAAATCTTATTTGTTACTTCTAAAAATCTATAAATATATTATGAATTATGATAAGATAGTAAGGCTGTATTAACTACTTAATGTAATTAGTTCAGGTTTTTCCTTACATTTTTAATGTTTCGGATGCACGAATTATACCAATAACCGACGGTAATTGACTAAGTAGTCACCGTTTAATGTTCGGTATTCTTTTATGTAGTAATAACTGACTATCTTAAATTAGTATACATCATTTCAAAAGTAGAACGACATACCCAAAAATCAAAGTCGTAGTTTCTAAATTAAGCCGATACTATCTAATATCTTAATTTAGTATCGAATCCAGTTTGGTTTATTGCTTCACGTCGATTCCCGGACAGTATTTATGAGATTTGGTAGGGAAGTCGAATTAGCTGGTATGTAATTCGTTATTTTTAATAATTACCGTTGTATTTTTTTACCGATGAGTTTAAAGCGTAGTAACTTGCTTTATAATTACGTTAAAAATAAGGAAAATTTTATTTTGTTCTTTAAATTATTTCTGTTAATATATATACTTTATTAGTGAGATTTATTTTTAGAATTGTAAAGAAAATTACCCCTTTTTGACTATTTTTTTATGTAACTCGACTTTTATTCTAAGTGATAGGCAAATATATATATATACACACACATGGTGTTTCTAAAATGGTGGGCTGGCTATACTTTTTTCGATTTTATTTGTAAAACTAAACAAAAAAATATCCTTAGGAAAAATGGCTATTTCTTCTTAGTTCTCCTGTCCGCCATTTTGTTATTTTTATATAAAAATTTATATCGCAAGTTCGGATAGACGAATCACATTTATATTTGAAAAGCGTCTTGGTAATAAAGTTTCAAAATTAGAAAAAAATCAGTAATTATATCTCCATAAATATTATTTTTATTAAAGTTTATAATATTTTCTACTATATTAAGCCTTTTATTTAGAACAAAAATGATATTTTATATATATATATATATATATATATATATATATATATATATATATATACTAATTTACAATACTAGAATTAACAAAAAATAAAAACAATTAATATTTAATCGAATTGAACGTAGAGGTGGATATGAAAACAGACATAAAATTACATCAATTTTCTGCCAAAACTCGGCTATTTGTTAACCTATTTTAAAAATTAAACGTCATTTTGTTCAAAATATAAGGGTTAATATTTTGTCAAATAACATAAATTTTGATAAAACTAATATTTACGGAGATATAACGGATTGAAAAATAAACATGGCCGTCATTTTATAATCTGCGAAGGTATTTAATTCCTGATTTTTTTCTAATTTTAAAACTTTATTACAAAGACGCTTACCATATATTAATGTCGTCTATCCGAACTTGAAACATAAATTTTTATATAAAAATAACAAAATGACGGACCGTTGGAAAACGAAGGAGAAATCGCCATTTTTCCTAAGGTTATTTTTGTTTAATTTTACAAGTAGAATCCGAAAAAGTAGAGCCAGCCCACCATTTTAGAAACACTTTGTATACATATATTTTATAAAAATATTATTGTATTTAATATTAATATTATTCAGTATGTTATATATATAATACAATATATAGAATGATTCATGAAGAATGTAACAAACTTTCAGGACATCTCCTACTACTGAAAATAAAGACAAAATTCATACAAACATAGAATTAAAAACGCTTCATTAACGAGTGACGGCTGGCGAAAGATTTCGCCCTGATTTCTGCGCCTTCCGTAAATTTAAGCGAGATTGTAATTCTTGGGACCCAAATTAAAGAGTAAATTTTGTGGTTATAGATGAAATCAACCCTAAAAAATTGAAAACATAATCTGATTTGGACATCACATGAGTTCCTTGTACGCCTGTTAAATTCATATACACATTTTTTTAAAATGAAAAGTACATAAAATTTATTTCATTATTAACTTCTGTTATTTTTTTAATTTTATTGTTATTATTAAATTATTATTTATCGTAATAATTTTGACAATCAGAGGTTAATAATTATTAATAAATCGATCTATTTAAATTAAAAGAAAAAGTTAAAAGAAAGGAGATGAAGTCGGATTTGAAACGTGTACCTTCCCCTTGTAAAATCGAAATATTTCATTAATTAAAATTTTATTCGGCTATAACTCTGGGACCAATGAAATGACTGTAGTTAAGAAAAAGTCCAAAATCTAAAAAAATTGAATTTTGGGGATTTTTGGACACTTACGGTCTAGTCGACTGAAATCAAAAGGGGAGGTGCACAACTAGATGTTACAATAGTCCTACATCCAAAATTTCAACATCCTACGGCTAATCTTTTTTGAATTATGCGAGATATATATGTACAGACGTTACGCCGAAATGGATTCAGGGGTGGTCAAAATTAATATTTCCATTGAAATCTGAAAACCGAAATATTTCACAATCGCAATACTTTCTTTATTTCGTACAAGGAAGTAAATACAGATGATTATTAAAGTACTGTCTGGATGATATGAATGTACATAGCAAAGGAGAACATTGCCGACCGGCTTCCGTGGTGCGAGAGGTAGCATGCAGTTTTGAAAAAGTGCAAAATGCAATTTTTTGGGATTTTGGGCCTTTTTGGACAATTTTGGTCCAGTCGATTGTAATCAGAAAGGGAGATGCACATCTAGATGTTACAATATCCAAAATTTCAACATCCTACGGCTAATTGCTTTTGAGTTATGCGAGATACATACGTATGTACGTGCGGAATGCACGTCGAAACTGGTCAAAATGGATTCAGGGATAATCAAAATGGATATTTCCGTTGAAATCTGAAACCGCTATTATTCGTGATCACAATAATACCTTTTCTTCTTACAAGGAAATAAGAATAGGTCCCATAATTGTATTTGAGAAGTTTTCGAGAAATCTGTGGATATAACAGAAAAAAATCACATTATTTTATGTGGTGTAAAATAACTTTGTTAGGTGCGTTATAAACACAGAAAACTTGTTTAGAATTTGATTTCAGTATTTTGAGCCATTTCATCTTGATATAATCTGGTCTGGGGTATCTATGCCAGTGGAAGCTTTCTTGTCGGGTGGCTGTACAATAAATTATGCTAAAATGTCTCACGATTTAAAAGCTCGTTCTCTTAACATAAAAAATAATTATGATAGTCATTGATTAAATGTCATTCATCCGATCCTGTACAGAGTTGTACCTGTAAAGAGGCGCATCATCTTGTTGCAAAATAAAATTCTCTGGTTCTTCCTTACAAATTTTTTAGGATTACGCAAGGAAAGACTTCCTGACATGTTCAACATGTTCTATAGACACCGTCGGTTGTCTCTTTCCTTTAAACCGACATCGTGTCAAGCTGATTATGACATCGACAAATGTTATTGTCACTTGAAGAATCAGAATTTAAACTTTCTACGGACCTGACGTTGGACTGTAACTATAAATTCACATTTAGCAAAACACAGAAGGCTTTTTGTTCAGGACTAACGCATCTGTAGTTGTGATGCTCTCAACTAGAAAGTTAGAGAATTAATCTATGGCCATGCACTGAACTGAAGTTGTCTTTTTATAGAAATAAGTTATAAATCTAAAATAACTATTTTATTAACACACACACACACACACACACACATATATATATATATATATATATATATATATATATTAATGTTGTTTTACAAAATTACTAACGGTATTTTATTATATAATTAATCGGTTTAATAGAATATCCCCTTTATTTTGTATTCAATTCTGCCCTTATTTTAAAATTTGAGGTTAACCAGTCGATTCATTATAATATGTTTCTTCCTAATGGTAGAAAAAAATCACAATAAAAAACAATTGATATGATTGATATGGTTGGAGAAAGTTTAAATGACGGTCGATGGATAGTTAAGTGGTCATCAGAGAAGCAGCAATGATCTAGTCTGAAAGATTATTTTGTGTGAGTGAAATATCTTTAATGGAGAATATAATTTCTTTATAATGGTTTGATTAATTTTTTTCTGTTATTGAGAGCTTTGCATACGTTTCTAATCTTGCCGCTCATCACTTCGTTTAATACATTTTGCTAAAATGAATTCTTATAATAGAAGAACTGTAAGGAGGTTTTTAGAAGTATTACTTTTTAAATATCCTATAACTTATTATGTAGTAAGTACTTTTTTTTATTCTTCTGATTACCTGTTCACGGAACTTATTTTAAGGCTTTAAAATTCCAGTGAGACAATTCTAGAAATTATAGGTTTACGTTTTCTAAAATTAAAAGGTAATAGTCAATAATGACCGTATTATTTTTTAACTACGCTGTAAATCTCACACTGCAGTCGGTTTTTACTGAATTATTTCAGTACATCCATCGGAAAAATAAAAAAAAATTTATTATGAAAGAAGATAGGAAAATTTATATGATGATGAATAAGAGATTGTCTTGAGTGGAAATGGTAACGGGAAATATGCGTCGGAATATTAGATTTTACAATTATTTAAAAAACTTTTTATATTTCTATCATTGCATATATATTATATACTAACATTTCTCGTCGCGGCTTTGCTTACGAGATACGTAATTAGAATTTAAACATGAATACAAAGATAAATTTTTCAACGCCAAGCTTATTTTAACGTTTTAATTACAAAAAATGAGTAATTATTCAAAAAATACGAAGTATCTTAAAAAGAAACGAACGCGAATGAATAGTACGAAATGTGCATGAGTTGGCTCATCCTTCCCGTTTTCCCACCCCTTTTGTTAATTAAACTCATGCTTGTGAGAATAATAATAATAATTATAATAAGTTCAATTTATAAAAAAATATTAGTTTTGTAATTTCTTCAGAACAGCAGTTTGGTCAGTACACGACTCGAAACTTTGAATGATCTTAAGTGTGCGTTATTCAAAATAGTCGGCTTCCATCTTAAAAACATTAGTTAAAGCCCGTCCTTAGTACAGATAAAAATGTATTTTGCACATTTCTTAGCGTTACATGACAAACACCATTCTTCTTTTTTATTTTACGAAGTACTTTCGTAAAATGTAAAATTTTTTTATTAAAAAAAAAATAATAATAAATGAATTGTTAAAATAAGTTGGTATAAATAAAATTATTTTTCTACTATCTATGATTTGTTATTTGTAAAGTCATCTTTTTTTTTTAATAATAAATTATTGATATATGTCGTATGAATAGTTTGAACTATCAATTCAAATGCAGACAAACTTATTATTTCAACAGTAGAAATTGTTTGAATTTCAGAAGTAAAATAAATAATTAGCTTAATAAAAAATTGTACTTTCATTTTGTTTTATTTATAGTTTGTACAATAACACATTATTTTCTTATCATTAAACAAAATTAAACGCAAATTAAATAAAATTAATTTTTCTCTTTGTTTTATTTTTAAATGCTACTTTCTAATAATAATGATGATGATTTCTTCTATTTTTGCGTTACAAGCAAAAAAGGATTTTATTAAGAAATATGACGTTTATTTTTATTTTAAATTTATAGGTATTAATCTTAGGTTTATAAACAGCCTAAATATTAGAATTTGAAAGTTTTCAAATTGTTAAAAATGTTTATACGAGCATTTGTGTATTAATATAGATTTTTTTTTATTGCCCGTTTAAGGTATATTTCTATGTACATTTCTAGTTGTGTACTTATGGATAATGAGTGTGTACGCGCGCGTTCGTCTTTTACATTACTTACACAGGGTTATCATAAAAGAATGGTGCGGTTTTGAACATGGTTTAAATTAAAACAGAATTACTTACAGTTTATGTTTTTTTATTTTTCAAATTTGTCGTCTCAAACATTTTTTTACATAATTAATAAATTTCGATATGTGTGCCCTTAGTCGCTCGACAAATGTCCAAACGATACTCAACTTCTCTCCAAACATTAGTTAACATTTCTTCGTTAATGGTTGTCATTGCTTCATTAATCCTGTTTTTTAAGCGGTTTAGGTCGAGAATTTTTTGTGTATAAACAACGCTTTTGATGTACCCCCTCAAGAAAAAATCGCAAGGTGTCAGGTCTGGACTCCTTGGAGGCCAAAGTATGGGTCCTTGCCAGCCTATACATCGATCTCTAAATTTTTCGTTCTAAGCGTCCGTGACCAATGCATGTAAGTGCGGGGGAGCACCAACTTGTTGGAAATGAAGTTGATGAATGTTTTCGAGTTCATCCAGCTGAGGATGAGCTCAGGAGAGGACTAAAATTACAGATTTTAATTCAGCCATCAATAAACCTCACTTTGCTTTGTCTTTATCCGAGAACATAGTAACTCACTAAACTCACCGCAACAACAATACTAGAACTGACGTTGTGGTTACAATTGCTGATAAATAAACTTTGGTTTGGAGGCTTTCAGGGATACCAATATAACACCTAGAGATTTCCCTACAATCTTCCTGTGAATTACTGAAACCGCACCATTCTTTTATGATAACTCTGTATAAAGAAGTTTGTTTGAATGAATATTTATATTTCAAAAAATAATCGTAATATAATTTATATCTTATTATATTGTCGCGTATTCGCGGCTCGATCAGAATATTCCGAAATTGACAACTGAAAATGTTTATATAATTACAGTTTATTGGTTTAAAAACACAAATAAAGCTAAAAAAATCAATAACAATAAAAAGCGACAATAATAAACAACTCACAATAATAATTAGAGTAATGACAATAATAAATAAACTAATAATGACCGTAGTAATCACAACCACATCAACAACAATAATAATAATTATAAACAGTAGTTAATTAAAAAACAAAACTTAATCGTCAGGATTTATTCACATATAGATAAATAATGAAAAGCAGAATTCAGTCCCATTGACAAAAGACATTATCATGACCGCTAGTCTTTAACACTTTTAACCACTAGTCTTGTATTAAAAACAATAATACAATAGATAAGACAAGTATAAAGTTCTTTCACTGGAAATACCTTTGCTGTTCACAAATAAAATACCCTAACAATTTATGAATCAAATTTAGTACATTATCTCTTTCAGTTATATTCTTATAGTAACTCACCGAACCATTTCTTGTTTTAGTGCACTGGAATTACTTGTAACGTCACCGTAATTGCGTAGAACCTAAATTAGAAATTCGCTCCTTCATTGACCTCGCAGAATACTCTCGCTGACTGACATCTCTCAGATTCTTATCTTACAGTCTGACATCGTAACCTCTCGCCAAGACTGACTTCGTAATACTCATCTCGCAGACTGACATCATAACGTCTCGCCTAGGCTGATTCGCAAAACTGATTTTTAACTGATCTTAGTATTTATACTCGTATCCTATTCACTAGTCGGACCGGACCCAACTCGAAGCGTGAGAATGATCAACCGCCCTCACAGTTTTCCATGAAATTCCAAACCTTGGTTCGGTAATTATTTTCACTAAACATCTGTTTAGTGTGTCAGTGGGCAATATTACAAAAGACGACTGTTAAATGGACCTGTTACCTTTACGAAAAGGGCTTCTTTTAGCCCCTTTTTTGGATTTCTCCCATTATTATATTTTCTACTACTTTCTTCTTATTTGGCAGAAATCCGTTACTCAGTTCCGTTATACCGGTCTTGTTTCAAACGACTTTTTTTATTTAACGTAATAACTCAGAATTTTTGTTTAGGATGTATTTATCAAGAAATATTAAAATAAACTTATTTCAATTCTTAATATTACGTGCTTTATTTTAATCTACTTTAATAGTTTTTTTTGTGATTAAATCACCATATAAGCTCAAAGCTTGTGCACGGAAATATGAAATGGAAATTTTGTAGCGTACGAAAACTGTCATGACCGACCGGGATTCAAACCAGGGAGGCAGAGACGTTACCACTCTGCCACGGAGATCGGCAGATTTATATAATATAAATTTATTTATATATGTTCGTGTATTACTATTTACCAAGTGGATTGTCGATTACAGTGATTCTTTTTTTATTTTATATAGAAATTCTCTCAGGTAGTCGTATTTTAACTATTTTTATTTTCTCGTCCAGATAGCGCTATAGCTGTAGAATGGGAAGTATTATCATCGGTCCAATTTGGGCATATGCTGTTTTCACCGTATCCTGACGTTTTAACACTTAAGGAGACCGAAAAACCGGATGGAAATTTTCCTGATGTTAATGTTTGTATGTACGTGTGTTCGGTGTTGGTCTCTAAACCACCTTACATATCCAGAACTATTGGACCGAAATTGACCAAACTTTGTTAGATTAATTCTATATATGAGGCATTGATGCCATTAAATTTTCAAATTAAAAGGTCAAAGGGGTAAGGCTGCAGACTAAGGTCACCTGCAGTATCTCGAGATTTCGTCTAATTAAAGTCATATTTTTCTTAGGCATAAAGATTAAAAAATAATAACGATTTTTGCAAAATCTCATCGCTGGTGTAGTCGCCTGTTATGTTGTGACGTCAGAGGGGAGCGGTAGAATTAAATAAATGAATGATATTTAAAGTGTAAAAAAGTAACAAGGTCTGGCTGAGTCTTGAACTCGATCGCCCGATTGACTCGGCACCTGGTGGGTTAAGCCTTGCATCTACACCAGAGTGCCGACCGTACAAGCGAAATTTGTTGTGTATAAGTTGTGAAATTATATTAGTTTAGTTAGTGACGACCGTCGCTACACCCACGGGAATTTAATACTTTACGCGCGGGCGCTTTAGTTAATCATTGAATTAAAAAACGAAAACATATTTAAATAAAATAATAAATATTTTAAATTAAGTTGTGTGTGTAAGGCGTGCATCAGAAACAATTGTGTTCTCAGCTTTTTTTCTTGTAACACTAGTAGAAATTTTTTTTTTAACAAAGAATTAAATTTGTTAGTAGAATTTTTGGAAATATAGTATTTAAAAATTAAAATACAAATTATCATGATTGTTTAGTATTTCGGGATACTTTTAAATAATGTTTTTTAAATTTAAAAACTTTTTAATTTTTTAAAGGTTTTTTTGTCAAGATTTAAAGAAAGATTAGAAAATGTTTCTTGTTTAATTTTTAGTGTTTTTAAATTTAAAAACGTTTCTTAAATTAATATATTTTTTTCTTTAATTTTAATGTTTGAGTTATGAAGCCAACAGTTTTATCTACCTGTCGGAATTTTTATTTAAGTCAAACATTTTAATTTATTTTTTCCCGAAGAAGAAGTTTAAAAACAAAGATTTAGTTTAGAGATTTGATTAAGCGTGGATATTTCGAATAGTCTGTCCGTGAACTGTGTTTTACACGTTATTATAATTTAAAAATAAAATAATCAATAAAGTATTAAAAATATGATGATGTTTTAAAGGTAATCTAATGTAATTGATTTAATTTGAATTTTCTCATTAATACTGATATAATTTCTTTTTATTACCGCAATAATAATAATAGCGATATGTTGATTATTACGTGTAATACGAAGAAAGGTTACGTGAATGTAAGTTATTATTTCTGAATTAATTGAAATAATAACAAGAAAAACTTTCGCATGAAAGATGCACAATTTTCAGATGTTAAGTATTTTATAATGAACATATTGTATTTCTAAGAGAAAGGAATCGGTTTTATTACTGGCATTATTATACATTTTTTGTGTTAAGGTTCAAAATGAAATAAATGAAAATAGAAAGGTAGAATTTTTTTCTACATTTTCAGGGTCAGTGAAATTATCTTAAGTTTTTTTTTTAATTTACGTCTAGAATATTAAATGTACGTTGTAGTGAAAGATTGGAAGATTACGTTTCTTTTCATAAAATTATGTGTTTGTAAATTTCACTTTCTATGGTGATGAAAAAATGTTTACTTTAATAAATATATTTTTTCCTTGTGATGTTATTATTTAACATGAAGATAATAATTTTATTTTTTACGTGGAAAAGAATCGCTTGAAAAAAGTTTACTTTTACACTTAACATTCGTAATTATGTACATTACGTGGGTGTTGTTTCTCTTTCATTAAAAAATCAGTAGTTGCCGATTTCGAATACGCATAAATATTTGGATAACTCAATTAAAAAATCGCATTCTTAAAATGAAAACATTAGTTAGGAAATTTTCTGTAGGTTACAATTAACTTATAATGATTATTTTTTTCTACACCCCTCCCTTTAGATCTCTTAAATGATTGTACGGCGCGCAATAAAACAACTTAAAAGCTTTGTATGTTATACTTGTTTTATGAAGATATACCAGGAATGTAACTTAACTTCAACTTTCCCCCAGTGTAAAGTGAGTATATATTTGAGAAGTGATTTTTACTTCCTTGTGAGAAGTAAAGTAAGTATTGTGATCGCGAAAAAAATTTCTATTTTCAGATTTCAACGGAAATATCCATTTGACCATCCCTGAATCCATTTTCACTAGTATACTAGCGTATAGGATATTATAAATATGATGCGGTTAAGAAATTAGCACAGAAAGTAATTGAAAATAATATCAAACCGGTTAGTGCCTACTGATTACTCAAAAAGAAAAATTTGTTCCAATAGACGTGATTATGAAAATCTGTTTATTTACCTTATAGTTCAATATAACGTATATCAAGATGAACAAAAGATGGTCCGTGTCATCCTGCGTTTGCCGTAATAAGATTATAAATAACGTAATAAGAATATTATAGGCACAAGTATGTAAGCAATTTAACTGATGAAATAACTGAATATCTGTTATACTTTTTATACTTCCGCTCTATTTTACTGTGACCTTCCAGAGATGTCATTATTTCCTTATTAATCTATTGCTTTACCTTTTATTGCTTCATGATAAATCGGTATTTTGTAAATCGTCATTGGAAAAAAATATTCCATTCATACAGGATAGTCTTTTTTCTTTAAATCTGATGTGGACACCACATGACTACCTTGGCTGCCTATTAAATTACATATACGCATTTAAAAAAAAAAAGAAAAGTACATAAACTTTTATTTCACTAATAACTTCTATTTTTTTAATATTTTTATTATTATTGAATTATTATTTATTGCAAAAAATTGTTTACATCAGAGGTTAATAATTATTAAAAAATCAATATATTTAAATTAAAAAAAAAGGAAATGAAGTCGGATTCGAACCGATGTACTTTCCCCTTGTAAGATTCAAATATTTCATTAATTAAAATTTTATTTGGATCTAACTCTGGAAGCAATGAAAATAAGTACCACTTATGATGTATTATTGAAAAGCTCTCAATGAGAGCTTATTACTGCAGTTAAGAAAAAGTCCAAATCCAATTTTTTTGGATTTTGGTTTTTTTTTGGACATTTTTGGTCAAGCCGATTGCAATCAAAAGGGGAGGTGCACAACTAGATGTTACAACAGTTCTAAATCCAATCATCTTTCAACATTTTACGACTAATCGTTTTTGTGTTATGCGAAATACATTCGTGCGTACGTACAGACGTCACGCCGAAAATAGTCAAAATGGATTGAAATATGTAAACCGAAGTGGTTAAAATTGAAATACTATATTCTACCATGCTCGAATGAAGGTAAACCGCAAATCATAAGGTTCATTTTCTTCTTACCACAAATTCACGTGATTGTTTCTAATACCATTTAACCAATGTTATAAGTTAAAACTAGTTATTACATTCTAAACAATTTATCCTGCTATACTTCTATATTGTATGTATAAAGTCCGTTCACACCAAACGAACGAACTCGAATGATAGCAATATTTTTTTTTTTTTAATTTATTAAACAGAACTATTAGTCTGTATAAGAATTTGTTCCTGCTCTTCGTCTTTTGGTTTTATTTGCTCTTTACACGAAGTATAAAATATTTAATAATTTTGTGTTTGGTGATTACAGTATGTTTTATTATTTCTATATTATGAGCGTGAAAATATTTAAAATTGTACGAAATAAAATATATTTACGTTTCGTTAAGTTATTACAGTTTGATCTCGCTACAAGCTTAGAACCTTGTGCGTGGGAGATTGTACTTTATTTTAAAATGGTATTTAAAATTAATTTAATAAATGGGGCAAATACGAAACTTAATAGTGTTACGACTGATAAATGTTTATGTTGTTTAAAAAAAAAACCGGCGCCACAGATACTTCAGGTCCAGTTATATTGCATTTAAAAATATGTATCTTGTTTTCCCCCACTCCATAACCGGTCATGACCATCAAGGTCATTTTCATGTTAAGGTTAAGGCTGTATAACTGTCTCTTAATCATTAGGTTGCTTGTTGACTATTAACTTTTTATTCAGTTATTTTTACCTGTACTGTTTACTTTTAATTTTTTTTATTATAAACATACGCGGAAATGTTTTTGAGGTTATTCTGTTAGTGTAATACATATTTCGGGTGAGGAATTTTATTTTTAAAATCAAATTTGTGATTTGATTAAATCAAAGCAGTAACGTACTTTGTAATGTATGTGATCTGATTCATGTAATAAAACAATCTTCGACTGGTAGCCCAAATAATTGCTATTAATTTTTTTTCTTCTGTACGAAGAACGTTTTTTTTTTTTAACCGCCGGGTCCATCGTTACGTATTGCTTCGAAGGTTGAGATGAATGATTTGTAGCGTGTGTGAAAATACCATGCCTACCGAGATTCGGTACCTAAATTATTTTTACGTTAGTATTTTTTGTCTCCTTGAATCAACGAAGTGTATACAACCTTTAAAATAATAAATAAATAATTTAGATTCGCCTGTTTCATATTTAATAAAAATAAAAACATAGGTAAATTTCTTACTAAAAAAAAAGATTTTTATTTTCTACAGTATCCTACATAATTTGAATACTAGATCGTGGATACCGGTGTTCTTTGGTGGTTGGGTTTCAATTAACCACACATCTCAGGAATGGTCGAACTGAGAATGTACAAGACTACACTTCATTTACAGTCATACATATCATCCTCATTCATCCTCTGAAGTATTATCTGAACGGTAGTTACCGGAGGCTAAACAGGAAAAAGAAAGCAAGAAGTATCCTACATAAGAAAAAGAACGCTAATCTGAACAAATCTTGAACAACGGATGTTTTGCAGATATTGATATTTTTTTTTTTGATCTGCTTAATCAAAAAAATACTATTTCAGTATTGAAAAATTCCGGAAAGATATATGTTATATACGTTAGTGTATATGCACGTTAGCCTGCTTTTTTGTTTTATATCTTCTGACTGGTTAGATTGATTTGCGTGAAATTTGGCACGAGGATTTTTATACATGGAGTATTCATAGCGTTTTAATTTTTCTCACTATTGGTCGAGGGTGTTTGGATATACGGATTTCATGGATCCCATATCCTTTTGAGTAAAACTTTACTCAAAGGGTAGACAAATTTTTTACGTAAGGACTAAATCATATTAAAAAAAAACAACAATTTTTTGTTTCTTTTTTGCAGTTTTTCGTTTTCGCTCTACTTAGCTATAACCTTCCTAGGTTCAGATCCTTCAACGTTGAATGCCGTATAATGTTCGCAAAAATTGCTATTCCGGCCACGAGATCTTTTTTTTTAATCTTAAATTTTTGTAATAAATTTATCTCATTATAATTATATATATATATAAAGGGGTTTATTTGTTTATTCCCATGTTTCTTGGTATAACTGAGAAGGTTTTTGGATATATTTCATCTCGAAAAATCTCTGAAAAAAAATACTGGTGTGTTTGTATATATATATATATAAAATGTAGTAATTGAGATTTTCTGGTTGAAGCACAAACTTTACTGAATTGTGAACTGTGTGGACTGATTGATTATGAACATATAAAAACCAATTTATAGATTTTTTGAGTTTTATTCCGAGTTTAAAGGGCTAAAATTGATTTTTGAAGTTTTTTGAATCCGTGTTATTTTTTTAATTTCTTGGTAACAAATGAAGAAATCAACCTGATTTTTGGTGTGTGTAATCTTCATGTTAATAAACGAATTTCTAGATTTTTGAAATTTGACCTTGAAAGAGGATGAAGAAAGGTAAAAACATTTTTGATAAGTGATTGTAAATTTTCCCAATCCTGATTATAGTAAACTAGATATTCAGCTGATTTGGGCTTGTAAATACTATTCAGATAATTATTTAAAACCCATTTTTTGTTTGTTTTTTTCAATTCCGATTTTTTAAGGCGTGCGAAGGTATACGCGCTCTAGCTTTGCTCAACCAACATAGCCATTGCTACCGTTACTGTATATGTGACTGGCTGCACCTGTCTCCGGTTACTTGATTAATAAACATAAAATAAAAAGATTGACCGCTACGGGAAACGCAAGTAGCCATACAGGGCGGGCAAAGCTGCGACGGGAAGCTAATATTTATATATATATATATATATATATATATGCGTGTGTGTGTGTGTGTGTGTGTGTGTGTGTGTGTGTTTTAAAATATGACTTACATGCCTCACATTCAACTACAAGAATGATTTATTAGTTTCTGGTGATGTGGCTACAGTAGGTCACCCAATGAATTATGTATATATATAAATTAATTACTGTTAAAATGTCAATAAAGGTGATTCTCTCTTTTTCATCTGCAATATAGGTTTGAATCCGGTTCATGATCATTTACTTCAAAAATCCTTTAACAACAGTGAGGAAACTAAAATTACCCTTCAACCTGTTTGTTCCGGAGTAAATAAGTTAATTGTCAGTTTATCAAAGTACATTTATTCCAAATTATTAAAAATTTCTGTTTAATTTAATTTTTCTGGGCCCATTTTTCAATTTATTATTTTTCAGGTCAAATATTATATAAAACCACCAATTTCTCCCCCATAATTTTCTCTAAACCCAAGAATTTTAGTATAGCCTCATTTTACCGTTAGATTAGAAATCAGGACGAAATTTTTCATTAGGTATAACTCGAAGACTAAATGTTTCCGGACGTTTATATGAACTTTTTTTTTTTATTTTCACTTGTATAACATGTTCTGAAATTGTGTTCGTTTCTTTATGAGACATCTTGTATACATTCCATTATGTATTTATTTTCTCTCCTTTAACTACATACCTACGCCTAATTATAATTATCCTATTAATTTTTCGTCGACAAATTAATTTTTTTACATGTGATAACATTTAGTTTACTTAGTATTGAAAACAACAGTAGTTTAGATAAATTTAAAGATTGTTAAAAAAATTAATTAATATGAAGATTAAACTAATATTAATTTTTAAAAAAAAATAACATTTATTCACGGAAAATTATTTAAACAGTTGTTTAAAATTGTCACTGAAAATATTACAAAAAAAAAACAAAAACATTGTATTAATAATATGTAATATTTTATAATATGTGACTGTCTGCGGTTACTTACTAATAAATTCTGAAAATAGAGAGGAGAATTGTCAGAACGTGTATCAATAAAAAACACCAAAAAGAAGGCCAATGGCGGATTGTGAAAAACGAGTTGATGTATCGAGAAATAGAGAAAAAAAGAAATGCGGAAAAAAAGAATCTCTTTCTTTGGTCATCTCATAAGGACACCGGAAACAAGACTGTCAACAAATATCATTGAAAAGCTCTGGTTCCAAAAGCTAGAAGTAGGATGGATCAAAGAAATTAGAGAAGATATGAAAGAATTGGGAATTTCCCTGACTGACCTACAAAATAAAACAGGAAAAATTTCAAAGCTAAAAGACAAAAACATTAGATTTAAACAAAAGACAGACAAACGACAAAATGCTACGAAGAGGATGTTTACAGATGAAGAAAAGAAAGCAAGATCTGAACGGATGTAGAAATACTGGGCAGCTCGGAAGAGTAAAATAACACGCTTTTCTCAGAAAATATCCAACTAAAATTGACTTAAGTGGTCCCATGTTGGCCGTAAAAGCATAATAATAATATATAATAAATAATAATTTAAATAAATCTACATGGGATAAATTAGTAGAATTTTTCTGCTAATAGTAGAAATGTGGTAATCATAATAAATTTATGTACTCCTTAAAAATTTGAAGATTGTATAAAAAAAAATATTTTGACAAAATAGTTAACAGAAGATAATAATCTGTTTAATATACGAACTTTACTATTTTATATAATCTCCTGAAAGCCTATTTATATAATACTTGAAAGCCGAATGCGCTGAAGAATATTTTTTTGTTTTGTTGATAAGCGATTACTTAATGAATTGCGGGTGATTTTTCCACCCTTTTTTTTTTGTTGTAAATAAACATCCTTGGAGAGAATTTGGTTTCACAGAATTGAACAATTTTGAATCTTCACATATAAAAAAGCTGATAACTTAGTTGAAGGACTTTACCGTCACGCGGCTTTTTTTTACGCTCGGCTTACACACACAACTTAATTAAAAATATTTATCACTTTATTTAAATATTATATTTTTTGTTTATTTAATTCAATGATTCTAAATAAAGCGTACCGTGCGCGCGTACCGTATTTCATTCACGCGGGTGTGGCGGTACTAGCGGCCACTTTAAATACTTTACACTTTAAATATTATTAATTTATTTAATTCTACCGCTCACCTGTGACGTCACAACATAGCAGTCAACTACAACAGCTGTACCTCCTCGTTGTGGTGAGAGGGGTTACTATTGACGCAGTATATCCACTAAGCCACTAGTTTATTTAGAGCATTTTTTGGTGTTTTGGTGTGGGGGTGCAATTTTGCAAAGGTTTTTTGGGATATATAATTTTTTAATTGTTAAAAAATGTGCCTAAGAAAAACAAGACCTTAATTAGGCGATATCTGGAGATACTGAGGGTGACCGCTGTACAGCCTCACCCCCTTGACCTTTTAAGTTGAAATTTTAATGGAATCAATGCCCCATATATATAGAAGTAATCTGACCAAGTTTGGTCAAAATCGGTCCAGTAGTTCTGGAGATATAAGCAGTGCGACACCTAACACACATGTGCGCGTGTACATACAAACATTAACACCCGGAAAATTTCCATCCGGTTGTTTGGGTTCCTTAGGTGTTAAAACCTAAAGATCCGGTGAAAATCGCATATGCTCAGATTGGACTGATTACAATACTTTCTCTTCTAATGTTACGGCGCTAGACGGGAAAGTAAAATATATTTTCACAAACCTGTGTGGAAGAAATCGTACAACTTTCAAAATTTTTCGCATTTAATAAGTCCCATAGGCATTATCAGTCTAGAGAATCATTCCAATATACATAATATATTTCTTGAGTTCTTCTTTTTTAATAATAACGACTTTATTTACTATTTTTATAGATATATCGACATTTTCTATAAATTGTACTAAATGTGATAGGCTGTCTGTTCGTTACCAGATAATAACTAAAAATATAAAATTAATGGAAAAATATTTTTGATATACAGAATTTTATGAAGATTTTAATCAAATTAAAATGAAGACTGATCTGGGATGATTCACAAAAATCCTTTTAAATTTAATTTTGAAAATAATGCAGGAAAACATGAACGGAAAAGTTGAAGGAATCGGCGTAGAAGAAGGAAGGAAAATCAGTACATAAGGTTTCCAGATGCATGTTTTATCTTTAAGAAATGTAGCAAAGGATACTCAAGCAGATAATTTCAAAATTGTAAGTCATTAATTGTAATAAAAGTCATAAGTAATGAAATGTAGTAGAAATAACAAAGATGGACCACTGAATGTGAAAATAGGAGGAGAAAAGATTATGGAGGTAGAAGAATTTTGTTATTTGGGGAAGTAGAATTACTAAAGATGGACGAAGCAGCAGCGATATAAAATGCCGAATAGCACAAGCTAAACGAGCCTTCAGTAAGAAATATAATTTGTTTACATCAAAAATTAATTTAAATGTCAGGAAAAGATTTTTGAAAGTGTATATTTGGAGTGTCGCTTTATATGGAAGTGAAACTTGGACGATCGGAGTATCTGAGAAGAAAAGATTAGAAGCTTTTGAAATGTGGTGCTATAGGAGAATGTTAAAAATAAGATGGGTGGATAAAGTGACAAATGAAGAGGTATTGCGGCAAATAGATGAAGAAAGAAGCATTTGGAAAAATATAGTTAAAAGAAGAGACAGACTTATAGGCCACATACTAAGGCATCCTGGAATAGTCGCTTTAATATTGGAAGGACAGGTAGAAGGGAAAAATTGTGTAGGCAAGCCACGTTTGGAATATGTAAAACAAATTTTTAGGGATGTAGGATGTAGAGGGTATACTGAAATGAAACGACTAGCACTAGATAGGGAATCTTGGAGAGCTGCATCAAACCAGTCAAATGACTGAAGTCAAAAAAAAAGTCATTATGATAGTTTAAGAATTAAAGAACTATTAATAAAACAAATGGGATTAGAATATTTTAAATAACCTCATATTGTATATTTTTTATGTTAATGTGTTTTTATTAAAAAAAGATAAATTGAACAAATGCTTGATAACTATGTTGACAGATTTCATGAGTGAAAGTGAAATAAAAAACTCGAATAACATTGGCTAAGGAAGTATTTAATTGGAAAAAACGGTGAAGATAGAGGTAAACTCTTAAGTGTCTTATTAAATGTGCTTCAAACACTAAGAAAAAAGCTGGATCATTTGTATTTGAAATGGGGGTATAGAGGTAATTGAAGAAAATTAAATGTAGAAAATGAATAAAAGAAAGAGAAGAGTTAACGTGAATAGAGAATTATAACAGTTCAGAATCGATAAGCTAATCGGTTGAACCCACCGGATTGGTCTAGTGGTGAATGTGTCTTCCCAAATCAACTGATTTGGAAGTCAGAGTTCCAGCGTTCAAGTCCTAGTTAAAGCAGTTACTTTTATACAAATTTGAATACTAGATCATGTTCTTTGGTGGTTGGGTTTCAATTAACCACACATCTCAGGAATGGTCGAACTGAGACTGTATAAGACTACACTTCATTTACACTCATACATATCCTCTGAAGTAATACCTGAACGGTAATTCTCGGAGGCTAAACAGGAAAAAAAGCTAATTGGTTTAAATATTCCACGAAAGAAAAAGGTTAAATGCTAATCATTAAAAGGTGTAGAAAAAGAAGATCGGAAAAAACTTGAAATCATAAAGTCTATGTAACGAGAGCTATTAAGAATTCAGTTTTTTAACTGAAAATGGAGTAAAATGGAAATTGAGATAATGCAAGGGATCTGTCTCATCCAAATAACCTTATATTTATGTTTGTAGAAAAGTCGAGATCACTCTACCAACAAGTTACATTAATATTAATTGATCCGTTCCAAACACTTTCGTTTTTATATAGATAATAAAATTCAAGACTTTTGTTTTTTTTAATTAAAAAATACAATTACTGTCGTAATTTACTTATGAACTTATATTTTATTAAATATAAAAACATTATATTATAAAACAGATTATAGAACAGATTTAAAATACTCTAATCCCTTTTTTTATTAATAGTTCTTTAATTCTTAAACTATCATAATGACTTACAATTTTGAAATTATCTGCTTGAGTATCCTTTGCTACATTTCTTAAAGAAAAAACATGCATCTGGAAACCTTATGTACTGATTTTCCTTCCTTCTTTTCTTCATGATTCTTTCAACTGATTCCTTCAACTTTTCCGTTCATGTTTTCCTGTATTATTTTCAAAATTAAACTAAAAAGGATTTTTGTATCTTCTTTTGAAGATTCGTTTTGATTTAAAATAAAATTCTGTATATCAAAAATATTTTTTCATTAATTTTATATTTTTAGTTATTATCTGGTAACGAACAGACACCCCATAACATTTACTCTCACTACAATTTATAGAAAATATCGATATATGTATAAAAATAGTTAATAAAATCTTGCCTGTGGGACTTATTAAATGCGAAAAATTTTGAAAGTTGATTTCTATTTCCACATATCTGATCATTATAATCTGCAGATCAAACAGATCAGCAGATCATTATTTTTATATATATATATATGCATATGTAAAACGTTTACTATATTTTAAGTTTATCACAAAGGAAGACTTTTTAACATATTCAAGCTGTATAAAAAAGGTATTTATTGTATATCAGGACTTAAGTAAACATTACTGCAGGTAATGGACATTTTATCAAAGTTTTTTGTATTGATTTAGATATCATTTATTCTTTAAAATTCGTGTTACAGAATTATGACATTAAACTTTCTATTAATCGATTAAAAAGTAATTCAGCCAACTGAAGTAGGTCTTTTTAATTTTTAAATGCATTTATAAAGATATATTTTTATTTTTATTAAAAGGCTAACCATTACAGTTTAGGAATATGGTAGGTAAAAAAAAAAAACTTGTAAATATAATTTATTGTCTCCTGTACCGGTTCATATTCAGTATTTACATGGCATAAACATAAAAAATCCATTAGTATATGCTTTGAAGTGGATAGATTAGGAAAGATAGGAAGAGTAACTATAAAAGAAGTCCACATCAAGACACCTGGACTTACATTACAAATACTGTTTACAGTAGTTAATAATAGTCTAATTTATTAGAAAGCAGCTATTAACTTAAATGAAGATTGATACTTTTAAGTAAGATTAAACTGATAGAAAGACGTCTGGTTTATAGTTAAAGATTATAGAAGTCGTAAAGTCAAATGAGCTATTTTACAATATGGTAAGAAAGTGAAAATTAGAAAAAAAATTGAGTGAACTTCTTTTACTACAAATTTATTGATTGAAAATAAATCAATAAGTAACGGATACAAGTAGGATATTGGAAATTAAAAAAAAAAAAAAAAACTACGAAAAACCGCATACTATGTCGATCTCTTCTAAATTGTGTCAACAAATCTATTGAAGAGAGTAAATCGATTACTTTTAGTATGAACAAAGAATGAAGAGAAAATCATAAGATTTCTGATTATAAGATTCTAAAGCCTTAAAAGATTTTTCACAAATTCTGTAAAATACTCGTATACATACATTTTTTTAGAGTAAATATATTTTAATACTATAAAATAAAAAAAAAGTGACAACAAAGTTGTATACTTTCTGGACATTGGTTATTTATTCTTATATACGTGAAACAATTACCTAAGATTTTTTTTGTGGTGGGAGTAATTTATGATGACGTTTTATTGTAAAATTATCGCTATATGTTTAAATAAACCAAAAAAATTTGATGAGGACACCATATGACTTCATTCTACGCCTGTTAATTTATAAGTACACATTTTTTTAAATGAAAAGTACATAAAATTTTATTTCATTAATAACTTCTGATTTTTTTTATTGTTATTATTAAATTTTTATTTATCGTAGAACTTTTTTACAGTCAGGGGTTAATAATTAATATAAATATATATATATTTAAATTAAAAAAAAAAATTAAAAAAGGAGATGAAGTCGGATACGAACCATGTGCCTTCCCCTTGTAAGATTCAAATATTTTATTAATTATAATTTTATTTGGCTGTAACTGTGGAACCAGTGAAAATAAGTACCACTTAGAATATATCGTTGAGGGTTTATTAGTGCAGTTAAGAAAAAGTCCAAAACCCAAGTGTTTTTGAATTTTGGACTTTTTTAAACACCTTTAGCCAGTCGATTGCAATCAAAAGGGAAGTTGTACAACTGGATGTTACAACAGTCCTAAATACAAAATTTCAACATCCTACGGCTAATCGTTTTTGAGTTATGCGATATACATATGCACGAACAGACGTCACGAGTTGAAATGGATTCAGGGATGGTCAAAATGGATATTTCCGTTGAAATCTGAAAACCGAAATTTTTCTTGATCACAGTACTTTCTTTACTTCGGACAAGGAAGTAACATTTTTTTTTGCTCTCCCACCTGCAAAATCACCTTCCTAGAAAATTATTTGATTTTTCTACTTTTACTATGTTAAGTGGAAGAATTTTAAAAAAAACCCGCTGAAAAATATACAGCCAATAAAAGGTTACAAAGATTTATTTTTTGTGAAGGGGGTGAATTATGATGAAATTTTATTGTAATATAATTATTAAAAGTTTTTTATTTTTATTTTGTTTTTAAACTTTAATTGTATTAAAAAGTTTAAATAAAGAAAAAAGCTTTGAAAATTACAAAAATCTCTGTTTTTTAACTTTGATAGGCTCCTCTGCCCACAATATTGCCTCCAAAGGTTTTTCGTTTGCTTTAATACTATGCCTAGAAAGATTTTAAAAAGATGTGGTTGAAAGATATGCGATAAATAAAAAGATAGCGTGTTTTGATTTTGCGGGAAAGGGAAGAATTTGTGGGCTTTTTTTTAACTGTGAAATAAACATGCACGCATGTACTGAGTTTATTTTAAAGTGGGGTTGTATTTGCAAATTTTTTAAAATTGACCAATAAACCTATCAACCCTTATTCCCCCCTGGAGATATTGACTCCAAAACTTTACCAACAAATTGCCCCATTTACTCGAGTCAGTGAAAAAATTTCATCAAAATCAGTCAGTCAAAATTTATTAAGCTTTAAAGACCCTGACATGTACGTCGTACGAACATTAGCCCTACTTTTTATGTTTTTTTTGGAATTCCTAGATAATGAAACTTAGAGAAATTAAAAAAAACTCATGCCTCATTTTTGACTGATTACCATACTTTCCTTCTTGAAAATAGCTCTAGAGCTATAATGCCAGGAAAATAAAACCCTTTAATATACTTTTGTGAATGTATATTTTCTGAATGTGTATGTAAATAAAAGGAAAGTGTACCGATCCAAAATTTCAATGCCGGATTATTTTAGCGAATGTCGATGTTTTACTGACCCCCGAGTTCAAAAAACGTATAAAAAAACAATAATTTCTGGAAGATTTATGTACTTACTCTGTGTTGACTTATATTTTACAATATCTTCGAAATGGGTCAAAAAATTTCTATAGATGGAGCATTGACGGCATTAGATTTTGGAAAAGATTAAAAAGAGGAAGAGGTAGTTTGCGCATTTTTTTTATTTTTTTTATTCGTTACAGAAAATTGGCTTTAGCATGATGAAAGTTTTTATTAATTTATTTAAATGTTAAGATTAATTAGATAAAATTTTAAGGCTTTAATTGAAAATAAAATGACACCTCATTTATTTAAATCAATTGACAAACAATTGAAATATAGATGAAATTGCTTAAGTGGAAAAACAAGTACAAAAAATGTATGAGACATGAAATTGTCAGACTGCAAAATTTCGTGTCTACACCTTTACCCTCAAGAAGATATGTGGTATCCGATATCACATTCTATTAGTTTTTTCAAATATCATTTAATAACAGATTTTATATTAAAGCGCGAAATTTACTTAAAATGATTCCTTATAAGGGTAAATTATAAAAATATGAATAACACTGTATCATTATACAAAGTGTTATTCTTTTCTTTTTTTTTTAAATTTCTGATGCTTTATATTTTTTTCAATTGGATGGCAAATATTTTTTTTTCTTTTAATAGCATTGTATAATGTACTGAATTTTCTAAATGCAGTATAATTTTTATGATAAAAACGTAAGGAGATCAACATTTTTTTATGAAGAATTTTGATTTTTTTTCAATTATACTTTTAATATTGGATAATTTTTAATTTAAATACGTTATTTGATCAAGTAAGTCAAATTGAACCCAATCCTTTTTTACTGAACATTTTGATATTTATCGCAATTATACCCTCTAAATACCGCATAATTACGACATTAATATTTAAATACCTTATCGCGTATTTGAAATAAATTATCAAAAGCAAAGCTGGAAAAGTTATGCAACCTTTGCTAGCTTTTTTATTATTTCTTCTTTTTCATTTATCATTTGCTTATTTCTTAACATATATTATAATTTCTGTTTAGGGTTCGAAGGGAATTGAGATTTAATACGATCAAAGTACTTATTAAACTATTTAAAATTCTAAGGTTTTTTTTGGTAAACTAATTATTTTTTGCCTCGTTAAATAACATCGGTCCAAATTGTATCAACTTATTAAAGTAAATCATTACTCCAATAAATAAACTTGCCCAACAAAGGTGAGGGGGGTGAATGAAACCCGTACTTAAAAAATATTTTTTTTAACTATAATTTAAAATGTTAAAATCCAACTATATGTTAATAATAGACTCGAATAAGTTATGTTATAATGAAAAAGGTTAATTAATTAAAGGATATAATTAAAAATTTAAAGGTTATAATAAAAAAGGTTTAATTCAAGGATATACTGATTATAATGTAGATAACATGGAACTTTAAAAACCCTTCGACGTATTTGAAATAAAAATCTGTCAAGACCAGAGCCGGTAAACCTTTGCCAGCTTTATTATTATTTCTTCTTTTTTTTTAAGTATTTGCTTATTTTTTTTTTACATATGTATACCACTTCAAAATTGTCTGCTGATAACGAACATTTATCAAACAAAGTGGCCATCTAGGTTTAGAATTTAAATAAAATTTTTGTAAACGGTTTTTAAACGTAAACTTATTTTACAATTTATTTTTAACGCTTTTTTATTCTCTATTTGAATTTGGCTAATAGCCATTGTTATTCATTGGACTTAAACGAAAAGT
Source organism: Lycorma delicatula (assembly GCF_047948215.1). Taxonomy (NCBI): domain Eukaryota; kingdom Metazoa; phylum Arthropoda; class Insecta; order Hemiptera; family Fulgoridae; genus Lycorma; species Lycorma delicatula. The sequence goes on from NC_134461.1 coordinate 92,709,310, forward strand.
TAGCTGTATTACTCGGAAAAATTGATTGACTTCTAAATGTGTTAAAATAGATGTAATTATGTCTAGTAATATAACCATATAATAATCGTAGATGAACTGACACGAGTCATAATTTACTTCCGAAAATAACAGAGCCATTTTGAAGAATAACAAGTTTCATGCCAGGGTTACCAGGAAAGTGAGGAATGGAATGGTTTTTTAAGCCAGATATAATATTCGTACGGTTTTATATCAGCTTTACCAACTCTACCAAATCTATTTTCTTTTTTTTTAAACTTCAAGCTAACCGCTCAGATACAGCCGCTATTGAGAGGTGAATTCTGTAGCATGTAAAAAAGCTTAGCTTGACTGGAATTCGAACTCAAGACTTTCCGGATGAAAGTAAAAGATCCTACTATTCCACCGGAAATTACAGACGTTATCCATCTCTACAAGTAATACATTCACTCTTTTTACCACAGGGACTGGTTGTAGTGTCAACATTATTTTACTTACTGAGAAAACAATATTTACTTGTCTTTCTTGCACCTGAAATAAGAAATTGTTTACAAGCATCACAGATCCAAGAAACATTGCGACAAATAGTGTAATGCAATAAATTTCTGTTCTGAAATAATGAAATGTAATTTTTCTTGGGATCTCACAAAACATTAGAACAAGTTTTCGGATTAAAAAAAGTGGCTGTCAGATCATTGCTTGCTCACCACCCCACCCCCCCACCATAAATGTGAATCATTTAAATTTATTTTTATTTAATTAAAATGTTTTACCTTATTCATGTTTATATTTCGGAACGTACAACAGTAGTCTTAGCCCTTAGTCTTTAAAAATTTGTGTAATTTACTGATATTTTTACACGATTTTCCAAAAAGGAGGAGTGTAATGTATTTAGGGTGTTTGTATTTATGTATGTTTGTTCCACCGTAGCAGCTCAACAGCTGGACCGATTTAGTTGTATGACTCCGCGTTGCAATTCTTACGTTGCTGGGAGTGTTGTAGTCCATGTATATATATTTATTTATATATATATATATATATATATATATATATATATATATATATATATATATGTTTAAATCAATTTGAAAAATATTATACTATATACAAAATTGTCTCCCGCACTCTCTTTAATTATGCTATATTGTCGAGCAGTGTTTGTCACCCGCACGCCTAACGCGCTCATATGAAAATCAAATGCGAATTTCAAAAGCCGTGCCCAGAAGTTTCCGATTTTGACCGCTAGGTGGCGAACTCTATTTTTTGGCATTTTTTTTTTATTCTTAACAGATTTAAAACTTGTTTATATTTATATTTTTAATTTTTTATATGGACTTTAACCAGTTCTATTTGCTTTTTTTTTTTTTTTTAATAATTTCTGATAAATTTTTAATAGTTCCTTATTTTTTTTATTCCTGAAGTCAGGAATAAGTGGGTATGCACTCAATCCCACTCGATTTGTGACGTGATCTGTATTATTATTTATCGAACAAACTAAAATATTTATTTATTTAAGCACTTTTTAGTTTGCTTTAAATCTTCAGGGGTATAAAACATTTGTTAATATCGTATTTTAATAAATTTTCATTTTATTGGTAAGAATTTCAAATGATTTAGTAGTTTATTTATTTAATAATTTGTTTTAATTATTTCTAATAAATGTAATGATCTTTCATTAATAATAAGTTTTAATAGAATTAAAATAAATCACTAATTAGGTTTTAATTTTAACTTTACTGATTATGTAATAGTATATTTTACGTAATACGTTTGGTGAATGGCCGTAAGTTAAGCTAGCTACGTAGATATAAGTAGTGTTTAACACATTTTAAGGATAAGCACGTACTATATTAATTATGAATTTCTTAAATTCTAGTATTTTTAGGGCGTAATGACTTGTGAAGTACTAAATGAAATTATAAAACGGAGAAATAATAAACATTATTACCGTTTTATTTCCCGTTTACGTTTTACTTTAGACACGCCATTTGCCGCTTTGTTAATCAGAATTAGTAAATTGTATTATAGTCGATTATGGTTTATTAAACTCTTGTATATAGTTTTATTTACCCTTGTGTTTTTTTTTAATGAATTTATTTTGTGTTTTTTTTTAACTAATATTTATTTGTTAGCGTAAATTTTTTTTTTTTATTTAACAATGGTGCCGAATTGTAGCCAGATTTTTTTTTCTTTTTTGGCTAGGAAAACTATCGCTATTTTGCCTATGTATAAATAAAATTAATATTAACTCGACATTATAAACTAATGGATACAAGTTGGAATGTGAATTACGTAAGAGTGTTAAATGCAAATGTAACTCGAAAAAGAATTAACTTTAAATCGATATAAAATTTAATTCTTTCCATCTAGTGCTTCGTAAGAATAGCTCTTCAAAAACAATTTTTTTTTTGTTCCGAAATTATATCGACTGATGTAAAATGTACAAGTTATGGCCTTGAATCGAAGTTAATGAAATTAGTATGTCTTCTTACTATTATTATTTTGTTATTTACGCTAGAAAAATAGTATGAGAGAAAAGTTATTTTTATAATTTAATTTTTTTTTCGTATTTTGTTGTCTATTCTAGCACTGCTTTCTCTGTATGAAGTTGCTAAAAATGATGAATATTATTTCCATATAAGTTTTATTGAAGTAATGATAAAACAATAGTTAGTTTCTTAGCCATAATTTTGAATTTGATATCTGTAATAGCTAATTATATTATTAATAAATTAATCTATTTTAATGAAACGCTGATGTAGTCTGTTTAGACTGTAACTAATTACTCGTATGATAGCAATAACAATTTCATTTACTATTAAGGTAACTCACTATGTTAGCAAATGTTAATTAACAAAATCCTATTTAGGTAATAAATATCCGGTATGTTACTTTTACTAAAGACCTGTTTAATTTGGATTACATTAAACAGTTTATTATTTGTTTTATTTATTTATTAATTTACGCTTTTTTTTTAAAGTATTTATATATTAATTTAACGAGCAGGTTGTCACCGTAACAACTTTATCATATTAGAAACTTTTCGCAGTTCTCAAATTTTCATTGAACATTTTTTAAAACAATTTTTTTCTCCAGTTTCTATTCCAAAATTATTTAATAAAAATCGTTAGTTCATTTCATTTTGTTTTACTTATCGTATTAGGCTTCTTTAAGAATCTCTTTATCTTTTGTTCTTATCGGTTATTCTTAAGTTTGTTGTTATAGTGTTAACAAAAAAAATGGACAACAAATTTGTAATACTTTCACTGGCATTGGTTTTTGTTTTTGTTTTTGTATAATAGAAATATAATATTGCATAAAAAATCTGATGTGGACACCACATGACTTCCTTACATGCCTATTAGATTAGATATACACATTTTTTAAAATGAAAAATACATAAAATTTTAATTTATTAACAACCTCTGATATTTTTTAGTATTTTTTTTTTGTATTGTTATTGTTGAATTTTTATTTATCGTAATTTTTTTTACAATTAGGGGTAATATCTATTAATAAATCAATATATTTAAATTTAAAAAAAAGAAAGGAAATGAGATCTGATTCGAACTGAGGGTGCCTTCCCCTGCAAGATCGAAATATTTCCTTAATTATAATTTTATTTGGTTATAACTTTGGAACCGATGAAAATAAATACCACTTATGATATATCGTTGAAAAGCTATCAATGGTGGCTTATTACTGCAGTTAAGATACAGTAGAAAATCCAAATTTGTTTGGATACTGGGCTTTTTTGGAGACTTTTGACCAAGTAGATTGCAATCAAAAGGGGAGGTGCACAACAAGTCCTAAATCCAAAATTTAAAAATCCTATGGCTAATCTTTTTTTTTGAGATTCGAGATAAATACGTACGTACAGACGTCACGTCGAAATTACTTAAAATGGATTCAGAGATGGCCAAACTGAATATTTCCGTTGAAATCTGAAAACCGAAATTTTTTGCGCTCACAATACTTTCTTTATTTCGTACAAGAAACTTAGTTACTTAAGATTTCATTTTTGGGTTCAGGGTAATTTATGAAATAATCATTATATGTTTAATCCAAAAAAGTTAAAAAACTTCAAAAAAATGGTATTTTTTTATTTTTTTTGCTCCTTCAATCTCTAAAATCACCTTCCAGACGTTTTAAACTCTTAAAAAAAAAATTTCCATTGAAAAATATACAACCAACAAAACGTTACCTAAAATGCCTTGTTTGGGGTGAATTACGATGAAATTTTATTGTAATATTATTATTAAAAATTTATTGAAATTGTTAATAATATTAAAAGTTTAAATAAACAAAAAAACAAACGATAAAGTTCTATATTTTTAAATTTTGATCGGCTTCCCCACCACCAATATTGCTCCTAATGAATGTTTTTTATTTTTGCTGAGGTCACTTTAATATTATTATGGCTAGGAAAACAAAAAAAATTCGGTTAAAAAATTTTCAATAAATAAGAAGAGAGCTTTTTACGATTTTTGGGAAAGGGAAAATTGTGGCTCAAAATTTTTTTAAATGGTAATAAGATGAGCATGCATGCATGAACTCAGATTAATGTTAAGTGAGTTATGATTGTAAAATTTTGAGAAAATTGATGCAAAAAATTTATCTACCCAATCCCCTGGTTATATTGATTATACAATTTTACCAAAAAATTGCTCCATATACCCGAGTCTCGTTGCAAAATTTCTTCAAAATCGTTTTATCCAGTCAAAAGTTATTAAGCTTCTAACACGCCAACAACCGTTCGTACTTACGAACGAACATTACACTCCACTTTTTATTTTTTTGTTATTTTTTTATTTTTTGGAATCGCTGGGTCATGGAATGTCGAGAAATGAAACAAAATCATTCCCCAATTTTTTTACCACTTACCATACTTTCCTGCTTGCAGCAGAACCCTAGAACTATCATGCAAGGAAAGTAAAAATGTAGCTTTTAATTTTTATTGTTTAAAATAATAAAAATCATTCAGTTGTTTAACAATGTTAAAATGTTTTTCTTTATTTAACTACTAACGCAGTTCTAAATTACATTTGTACGTATTCTAATCTATCGTCGATCTTAAATTTATTTTTTACTGGTTGTTGATGTTATCGTCCTTTCTACATTTTTATTAGCGCTCTATATTTTTGTTTACCTCTTTATTTATATTTGCAAAAGACATGATAGAAAATAATGGATTTTGTTGGATCTAATACTATTGTTTGAGAAAGTATCTTATAAAACTATATATTTATATATAATTTTATATTATCCTAACGATTTAAACTAGATATGATGATGCTAAAATGAGGTATTTCTTGTTATAACTGTTATAAATCTGTTTTATTTTGACAAAACGTGCTGCACTTTAATTGCTTACATATTTTTTTTTTCTAAATTGTAGCACTATTACATTTACTTTCTGTTAGTTTTAATATTTTTTTTTTTTGTTAACGGTTTTTTACTTTTCTGTGAACAACGCAATATTAGTAATTTTTATTTCTGTATATTCCGGTTTTAAAATATTTATATGTCGATATCTTGTGTTGATTTATAAAAAAATGATGTAAATTGTTTATTACTTGGAACTAAGTTCTTTCCTTTCTTTTATTATTTTTTTTTTTTTTTGCGGTTAGATGTTACACTTTAAAATAAATTTAAATAATTGAATACTGCAGCAAAAGACCTTAATCTATATGCTAAAAGTTAATTAAATAAATAGATCGTAATAGAAAAAACACAATAAAACCAACTTATCAAATATCACTGTTATAAAGTAATGATTACTGATGCAAAAGTTTTGAAATTTGTTTTGATATAACTTGTACTAAACGAGAACTTTATTGAGCCGAATTGTCATTGGATAACTATGAAATATTAAGAAGATTGGTTTCTTTTATAAGTGATTCTGTTGAGTGTTTTATAAATTATATATATTTTTTTTTTTCTCACTACCAAACTAGCATCCCCTGTCGCGGCTTTGACCGCGTTATATGCTTATGCAACTTCAAAAATTTGAAGTAAGTTTTTTAACTATTTTTAGACTGTTGCTCTGAGAGTTATCGCAATTCACAACTTACCGGAAAAATAAAATGTTTAGAAAAAGGGTATCTTCCAAAAATCAAATTTTTAATAAAATCTGGTGGATTTTGAAGTAGTTCAAAAATTACTTTGCCCGTCGGCACAGCAAAGTCCAGGAGTTATATTCATTTCTTTTGGCATTGCAACAAATACATATTTTATTCACTTAACTGAATATTTCTCAAATTCAAATAGTCTATTTGAGGGTAATAATTAAAAGCTGATTTGAGACCTAACATATTTCTAGAAGGTTGGACTAGATTTTGAGCCGAGCGTATACGTTGCTGTTCAAGTCTTTAAGAACGTTCTGGGGTAGATTAACGATTTCTACGGTCATAAATTCTAGTAGCCCTAGAAGGTATTCCTATCTGTGACCTTGCCGAATTAAGCGTTATGAAAACGTTAATACCTGTTTGATAGTCGAATCTATGGTTTACCCTAACGGAACGTTTTAGTTCAGAATATAAAAATATACAGAATGCTATTTTGCTCGCGTAAGGATGAGTAATCGCTGGTCAACGCCAGATTAATCGATGATATTAAATTTAATAAAAACATATAATAACTTTATGAAGAAGTCGGTATCGATTTCGAAATTCAATTATCCTCAAAACATCAAAACTTTTTTAAATATGTAAATAGACCATTCCCTTTAAATTTTATCAAATAAATTTGTTTTTACGTATATTACGAAATAATATAAAGTGATATTTTATAGCCATCGACATAATTAACGATTGATGTAGACGACTACAAAAGAAGTTGTAGATTATTTTTTTTTACTCTTTGTTTCAAAATGGGATTTTAAAGCTATGTAATATTTTTCAAGTTTCACATACATTGATTAATTATACATGAAAGAAAGAGTAACTCAAAGAGTTTTAGCTGTTCTAAAACTCATTAATTATTTCCTGTACCTTCCCCTTGAAAGTACAAGTAGCAACCATGGCGATCCCTCAATGGAAAACGTTCTCTGATATACAGTTTGTAAGTGTGACTGTAATTACCGTTCAACGTGCGTTCCGTTTGAAATTCCGTTGTGACCCCCCGAGTGATAACATTCGTAGATGGTATAAATTTGGAACAACTGGTTGTATTTGTAAAGGGAAAAGTACACAACAACCAAGTGGATGCGAAGCCAATATTGAACGTGTAAGAAAGTCTTTTATGCTTAGTCTAAGGAAATCCATCCTGGAAATCTTTCCTCAACAACAATACGAATCACAGAACTTTATTTGGCAACAAGATGGTGCGCCTCCTTTTTGAGCATAACGCTGTACGTGATTGGTTGAATGAAGTTCTCCTCGACCGTTGATTTGTCGGCGCGGGGACCAGATGACAGGGCTTGTTTGCCGTTGCCTCCACGTTCGCCCGATCTGACCCCGTGCGGCTTTTTTTTGTGGGTTTATAAAGGATCAATTGTATATTCCATCGTTACCAGCGGACCTACTCGACTTGAGACTGAAGCAGCGATCCAATTACTCCAGGTCTTTTAATTAAAGTATGGGATGAATTCCTCTGCTATCGACTGGATGTGTACCGTTTGAGGAATGGTGTTCATATTGAACACTTACAGAAAAATCTGTTTGAGTTAGTCTTTCATTTCATGTATAATTTATCAATGTAAGTAAAACTTAATAAATATTACATAATTTTAAAACCCCGACATTTATTTTGAAACACGTGTTATATTTCTGTAGTTTATGATCTTTATAGTAGGGAGATTGGTGTAGGTTGAAGATTGGAAAATATTACGGGAGTCGTAAGAAAGCTACAGTTAAAATTTCGTAATGATAGGTTCCTTAGTTTCATGGTTATCCGGAACAAACTAAAAAAGACGTTGACTTTTTATGCTGTAATGAGAAATATTTAATAATCAAAATTGTGGATTTTCAAAAAATTTAAAATTATAAAGTAATGATCTTTTTATTCTTATTTTTTTATATTAAAAGATTTCTTCGAATTTAAAATCGAGTACCCGTACAATCCAGAATACTATATCAACATTTTTTTATAAATCACTTTTTTAATTAGAAATTAATATTGTTGTTCTGATTTGGGGTAAGAGCGATTTAAAATAAAGTACAAATTCTTGTTTTGCGTATTTTTGCTTCCTCGTACGAAGTAAAGGAAGTATTGTGATGGTAAAAAATGTCGGTTTTCAGATTTCAATCGAAATATTAATTTTGACCATCCCTGAATCAATTTTGAATAGTTTCGGCGTGACGTTTGTATGTACGTATGTATTTCGGATAACTTAAAAACGATTAGCCGTAGGATGTTGAAATTTTGGATTTAGGACTGTTGTAAGATCTATTTGTGCACCTCCCCTTTCGACTAGACCAAAAGAGTCCAAAAAATCCCAAAACAAAAAAAAAAAATAGATTTGCGACTTTTTCCTAACTGCATTAATAAGCCCCACATTTAGAGCTTTTCAACGATATATCATAAGTGGTACTTATTTTCATTGGTTCCAGAGTTATAGCCAAATAAAATTTTAATTAATGAAATATCTGTATCTTGTAAGTGGAGGAACATAGGTTTGAATTAGACTTCATCTCCTATTTTTTTAACTTTTGTTTTTTTAATTTAAATATATTGATTTATTAATAATTATTAGCCTCTGATTGTAAAAAAAAACCTTTTACGAAAAATAATAATTCAATAATAACATTAAAAAAGAAATTACGAAAAAATATCAGAAGTTATTAATGAAATAAAATTCTATGTACTTTTCATTTTAAGAAAAGTGTGTATGTAATTTAATAGGCGTACAAGGAAGTCATGTGGTGTCCACATCAGTTTTTTTGTATTTTTTAATTTATATCTATTGATTTATTAACAATTATTAACCTCTGATTGTAAAAAAAAAATATTTACAATTAATAATTCAATAACAATAAAAAAAATTTGAAAAAATAAAATATCCGAAGTAGTTATAAATGAGATAAAATTTTATGTACTTTTAAAAATATATATTATATATGTAATTAAATTAGAGTACAAGGAAGTCATGTAGTGTCCTCATCAGTTTTTTTTTAACTGTCGCAGCTGTAAATATTTCAAATAATTGCACAAACCGTTAAATATTCTTAAAATGGAGACTTAACACCATTCTCAAAAAATGTTCAAAATAATTTTTTTTTTAATTCCCAAGTTACTTCAAACAACACAGATATTTCAAATATGTAAATGTTTTAAGTAACAACTATTGTTTGTAAGTATCCAAACAGTTTTTCGTATACGTTAAATTAAAATTTTTTGTACTTTTAGTAATCTGTTTACAATTTCGGTTGAGTTCGATTATTGTGATAAAATTCTAGTTAGTTAAAATTCCTGGTATGTTATGCAGACATCTACCAGTTATTTCATAATAAGTTGTTGAGTGAAATTATTTTAATTCTACTTATTTAAGAAATTAAGATTAAAAGAAAACAATGCATAGTAAATTATTCTCGGGTACAGCTGTGTTTGTTAAAATGCCGTATTTATAATGGTCCAGGTGAAAGTCGTTAGCGAGTCTGTAACTGTTGTTATTGCGTACTCCGTTACTAACGAGCTACTTCCGTATATTTTGATGAAAACTTTCGGAAATGATACCTGTCTGTCTTCCTTTGAATTTTATTAAGTGATAATCTTTAATGTGATATATTAAGGAAGAACCCGCGGTGAAGAAAGTCTTTTTGATGTGTTTATAATACAGCGGGATGTTATTAATATGTAATTTCCTTCCTCATTTTGATATTACCTGGTGACATATAGATACGTAAATGTTTACTTTTATATGAAATTTAATACACTCAGCGGTCGGCTGTGGAAATCATAAAAATCTACATTAATGCGCGCGCACGTTTATCTGTTTTAGCTTTTAGCGGATAGGCAATTAACCCGTTGAAATGTTTATAAGGTAAAACCGTAATTATTAGAAAAATCAGGCTAATTGTATCTTTAGAAATATGGTGTAATTGGATGGTGTAGAGGTTAGATGAATTGATAAAGTCACAAATGGAGAAACAGTTGGTGGAATAGAGACAGTTTTAGTAGATTCTTGCTTAGATAACTAGTTCGGTAGGTCATATATACTAAGACAGCCAGGTGTATTTGGTTTGGTCTATAATATACAGAATGTAAATACATTATTAGACAAATTTGGTATAGTAAAATAGATATTTTTTTAGTTCTGTTGTTTATTTACTCATGAGTTTAGTTAAGTAATAACGATAAAATTAAATCTATAATTATTTTATTCCCAAATCATTTTTCTTTTAACCTATACAGTTTATTTCATTTACAAATTTTTCTTCAAAATAAATAAATACAATTTAAGAAAATACTCTTTCTGACTGCTTTTTAATCTGCCTCAAGTTTATTTCCCCCTCCCAAAAAAAAAAAATTTAAAAAAATTCTGAAGAAATCATTTTAATTTCGTAATAAATATTAAGCATTCGAATCAACATATCTCAATCTGGACGTTTTTGACTAATTGGTATTTCAGCTACCTGCCATTTTTCTTGTAAAAATTATTTTAACCAGAAATTACTAGTTTTTAAAAACTGATTTGTTTGTTTTGATTTGACTAAATAATAAATTATATTACACATTTGTATTTATTTATTCTACTGAGCAGAATAAGTGTGTGTGTAAAAACACAGTTTTCTTCCTTAAACAAATATAGAAAATAATCAATGTGTGTGTGCGCGCGCGCCTCTCCCTGCGTGAGTTAGTATTTATTAGACCCTTAAGTTATTATTCTTTCTATTATTATGTGCTTGTAAACGGAGAAAATTGTGTTACTTTCCTTTATTATTACTTACTCCAACACAAATTCTTAGAAAAGAGAAAATAAGTTTTCGAATTCTTAAGGAACGTAAGATGTAAAATATTAAAGACTATTTATAAATGAACTCTTTTTCAGATACTTTTAAGATTTACTTCTTTTTTTTGTTGTTGGTAATTTGATTGCTTTATTGTTAATTTTTATTTCTTTGTGTTCCAAGTTACTTTTTAACCATCAAATATTTATTTCTACGTAAGTCACACTATATTTCTGCCGATGAGTTTGAAGCTTTAATTACTTCTTTGAATTAACAGTGGAAGTTCAAACTCATATTGTATTTTGGGATCAGTTTTCTGTTAACTGATCCCTAACTGTCATCACTATTGTAAAATATCTTTCAAAAACTAAAGAAAAGTACACTTTTTCTTAATTTTACTCGACTTTACGCCGAGTAAAATTAAATTGTAAATAAAATACTCGCAAAGAAAATTTAAAAAATGTGTATTTAAATGGTTTTGATACGCTCAGTGTGGATGTTTTTGGACTAATTTTTGTTTTATATTAAAGACCGGTAAAGTTTTCTGTTTTCTGTAAATAAAGTATAATTAAACATTTGTCTTCAATGCGGGTAATACAAGCTATTTATTAGTAAAACGCAAAACGAACCTGTCAGTCTCTATACTTTAAAAAAAAACTGACTTAAGTTGTTAATACTTGAAAATAACACAACATAAAAAAATGATTTCTTGATTCTAAGGGAAATTACAAAAAGCAAATAAAATATTTAACAAATTTCATGAAATTTTTTATTGTAACTGGCGTTTATGATGTACCGTGTATTCTGTAATATTTTTAAGAAAGGAAAACATTATCAAGATGCTAGCTAATCTCCTTAACTATTTAAGTGTTGTTTCGATTTCTTCTTCAATGTAAGTTTATAGGGACTAGTGGACTTACACAGATTATAGAGATACTTCCAAACATAATAACCGCTTTATAAACCCGGATCTCACGATTGGTTAAAAATTTTTTAAGATGTTAGACTATATGACATTGTTTTAAAACATGGGCCCTTTATAATTAATATAAAAGGATCAGTAATAGTAATCTTCTTATCTATGCTTTCATCTATTCTTGTACTTTACTAGTACTATTTCTTTTTATTATTATGTAGCGTTTCATCAGGAATTAAGGGTTATTGTTTTATCTATCGTGTTATAAATAATATTCTGAAATTTAAAAAAAATATTTTGTTTGTTTTTACATGCTTTTCTTAATACATGGTTTTACTTTTCTTTTTACATGGTTCAACTGTGTCTTAAAATTTTGTTGCCTTAATTAAACTCATTTTCCGACGTCATGCAACGGTTAAATTTTAGACAGCGACAATACAATGTTCCACTGTTAATTTCATACAAAAAAAAAAAAAAAATACTAAAAAAAAAATCTATATTAATAAAATTTTGTTGCCTTAATTAAACTCATTTTCCGACGTCATGCAACGGTTAAATTTTAGACAGCGACAATACAATGTTCCACTGTTAATTTCATACATTTATATATAAGTTGTCGGAGATACAATGAGAATATCTTGAGGAACGATCGATAAGATGTAGCTAACGATCGATTGATTTAGACTGTCGATTCAGTATGAGTAGATCAGATGGCTATTGAAGCTGATTTAATACACTCGTAATTAGTGTAAATTTACCTTCTAAAATTTATGTACGCTAATCTGATTTAGTTATAAATAGGTCTCTCTTTTTCTGATTAGCCCCCGGAATCACCGTAGGGAATTACTTCAGACAATGAATGAAATGTAGTCTTGTACAGTCTCAGGTCGACCACTGTAGTTAATTGAAACCCAACCATCAAAGAACATCGGTATCCACGATTCGTATAAAAGTAATTACCTTTACTAGGATTTGAACCTTAGAACTCTCGACTTAGAAATCAACCGATTTGCGATGACGAGTTAATTACTAGACCAGCCCGGGGGCTTAGTTATAAATAACCTTATTTTCCCTTCTCACTCGGGTCAGATCTGTATTACACAGCCCAGGGGAGTGTCCTTTACTCTAACGGGCCTCCACGTCTCGGCCCGCCGGTCGAATCTTACTTTGCGACCGCCTCAAATTCCCAGAATAGGATCCACCAGGCCCGGTTCATCCCTGGGTTCCCACTCCGGGATCCGGGACACGGCCTCTATGCCAATGGCTCTAACGGGAACATCCCGAGTGGGACATCACCGCCTGGACTCAGTGTTTTTCGCTTAGGGGTGCGAGAGTCCCCGTGCCTCATCGCTACCGCTCACTCGTGCAAGCACGGGCGAACGGTAGCTCCGCAGAGGGCTGTCTCTCATCCTCGAGCCTCCTAATCCTTCTCCTGAAGAACTCTCGCCACGAATCCTGCAACGGTATCTAAACTCTTGGGGCTCCGCAACATGGTGGCGATGATGTTTTCCACGCTGAGCGGTCCGCTAATCGCCGAGCAGGCTAGGCGGTATTCATCCCACTGCGGGCACCAGAACACCACGTGTTCTGGGGTATCCGGTCGCCGCAGTGAGGGAAGTAGGGATCATCCTCCCTCCTCCTATCACACAGGTAGGCGCGGAAGACCTCATTGCCGATCAGGAATTGCGTGAGCCAAAAGTTCAGCTCACCAAACCTCCGGCCAGCCCATGGCTTTATATCCGCGATTAGGCGGTGCGTCCACCTGCCCTTGGTGGATGCCAATCTCGGATCAGGGCCGCATGTATTTCCCGGTGGCCCAACACTCGAGCCTCTGCCAGCTACTGAGAGGTGGCCGATCCGTGAACACCAGCACCGCCTCTGTCGACACCGAGGCATATGCTGATTCCACCTTTTGAGGACCATGCGACGCTATACTTCCTGTATATACTCCCTCTAGGATCCTCCTGCTGCGCCCCACAGCCATAGCTCTCTTTCACACCGGAACGCCATAGCGAAGTGTTGCATTGACCACGTACGAATACGGCCTTGTTTTCGAGACAACCTAGTCAGACGCTGCATCATTCGGTTATTAAGAACAGTTATTTAAAATAACGGAAACTAGTTCTCCAGGTTATAATATAGAAAAAAAGCTGCATGTAAATATTTTTTTTTTATTTGCCAAGGAATTACTAAACTGAAAATAAAAATTTACTTTTCAGTTTAAGTAGTTATACAATTAAAAAAATGTTTTAAAACATGCTTTTCTTAAAAAAAAATTAGTAACAAAAACAAAAGTAGAGATAATTTAGTTTTCAAGAAATTGCTTTAAAAAAAATGTTAAGGCGTGGTCGCATTATCATATTTAACTTTATAATTAGAGCTCCCCCAACGCTTTTATTTTTAGTGTTGCATAAGTTGAAAATGTTTTAAAAATAATTTTCTTTAAAACTAAATTAATTCTACTTTTTAGTACGAATTCTTTTGTTTTTTTGACACATTTAAATTTCTGCAATATGTTCTCAGGTAACGATGAATAGATTTGTTGTAAAGAAATCCCAACAGTAATTAACTCTTCTGTATTTCGTTTATTTTGGTTGACACTCTGTAACAGTTACCGATGGATGATAATGAAATAAATCTTTTTGTTTGCAAAAGTCGGGATTCGACCCAGAACCTACGGATGAAAGTCGAATATCTACCATTCCGCTATTGAAATCGGTGTTTTTCGTGATCTGTTTTTAATCCGTAAAAATAATCTAAATTGTATGTAAGTTTATAATTTATTTTATTTTAAATAGATTTTTATTTATTTTTATTCATTTTTTTTTCATGTCCTTGAAGAATTTATTTGGTATGTTATCATGAGTTGCTAGAATGTTTTACCAATGAGATAATTGTACCTGTATACTTAATTATTAAACTTAAGTTTTTTTTTACAGTTACATTATACTTTATTAAGCGTACTAATTTCAATGTAGCAAACCAGTTGAAAGTTTTTCTCACGTATTTTTTTTTTTTTTTTTAATATTAACAATTGTTTAAATTACTTAGAAAAATAAAAATAATAAATTACTATTTTAGTTATTCATTAGCCGTATCATCTAGCCGCTTAGCTCGGTTAATCAGTTATCTTAGCTCATAGTTGTATATACTTCAACTGAATGTTAGTTTGGTGAAAGTAGAACTTATTTCAGACAGTTGTTTTGTTGTATTCCGTCGTTGTTTTGTATTATTGTAGGTTAGATAGTTTTTATATATTAACAAGATTACCGGATCGGACGAGTTTCATTGGTAGCTGGTCGGTCGGTCGGTCGTTTGTTTGTTTGCTTGTTTCAAGCACAATATTGTAGTGGGTCGTTTTTGACCGCATTCTTTTTAAACGATGTTTTTCCCGTTGCATTTACATGCATACCTACGCCTCAAACTATTATTTTTTTCTTTACCTTGTATTATAGTAATTTGTGACATTTCATTTTTTAATCGTTATCATCAGCGTCATTTTAACGAGTATAGTTATAGTAATGATAATTATACAAAGGTTTAAATAATAAGAAAAAAAATTAGGAATCAGAATTAACTAAATAATTTGGTTTAATTTGGTTTGTCTTCTGAAATACTACTGTACTTCGAATCCTATTTAAATTTGTTAAAATTTGTGATAACCTCTATGCCTGTCTTATTTCGGTTTTGTTAATTATAATGGTTATTTTCACTTTTGAAAAGGTTCCTGTTTACATTATGTGGTCAAAATTAACTTTTTCTTTACTAGAATAAAATAAATTTTGTTAATGCTGATTTCGAAGTCGGTAGTTCTAAGTTTTAAATCCTAGTAAAGGTAATTAATTGCTTTTATACGAATTTTGATACTAGTACGGATGTTCTTTGGTGGTTGGGATCTAATTAACCACACTTCTTAAGAATGGTTGGCCTGAGTTTGTTCAAGCTACACATTTATCGGTACATCTTACAAATGTAATCTTGATAACTCACTAATGATTTTAATTGTTGATGTGACTATAAATAAAAATCTGATGTGAACACCGCATGACTTCCTTGTACATCTATTAGGTTACATATACACATTTTTAAAAGTACATAAAAATTTATTTCACTAATAACTTCACTAAATTTATTTAAATTAAAAAAAAGTTAAAAGAAAGGAGATGAAGTCTGATTCGAACCGATGGGCCTTTCATTTCAATAATTAAAATTTTATTTGGCCCTATGGTACCAATGAAAATAAGTACCACTTGTGTTAAGTGGTACTTATACGCCCTCTCAATGAAGGCTTATTACTGCAGTTAAGAAAAAGTTCAAAATCCATATTTTTTGGGGGATTTTCAGCTTTTCAGACAGTAATTTCAAAATCCTACGGCTAATCGTATTTGAGTTATGCGAAATACGAACATACATACATATGTACGTACGTACATACAGATGTCACGCCGAAACTAGACAAAATGGATTCAGGGATGGTCAAAATTCGGGATCACAATACTTTCCTTACTTCATTCTTTCCCTTAAGTAAAAATATTTAAATAAATAAATTAATTTTAAAAAAAAGAGTTTAAATTTAGAAAAAATATATTATTCTTTTTTAAATCACGACTTTAAAAAAAGAATATAAATTTTTAAACTACTTACATATCCTTCATTGACGCCGATTTAAAAAAATTGTTATATTTTTGTGTAATTTTCAAACTCAGTTTTATTATTCTTAGTTAAATATTTTTATTTTTAATTATATGTAGCCGCCCTCCGTGGCGGGAGTGATAGCATCTCAGCCTTTCACCCGGAGGTCTTGGGTTCTAATCTCGGTCAGGCGTGGCATTTTTCATACGCTACAAATTTCCATTCGGGCTAAATGATCATAGCAGTCGATGCCCGCTTATCTCAAATAAATAAATAATGGGTTGACCTACAAAAAGTTCTCTTTCAATATGAAAAATTTTATTCACAAGAAAGACTAAAGAGTCTTGATAGAAAGACTAAATCAACATCTTGATAAAAATAGCAAAATAATATCACTGCAGAATTTGATTTAAGGTTATTTGAAATGTATGATTCACTAATTCTTCCCCTTAATTAACCTCCTTGGAATTTCAGTTCCACCACATTTAACCGGGGTAGCTGAAATCCAAGCGAAATCGTTCACTAGCCGTAACTCGCAAACGAATCGTTTTAAGACATGTTTATATGATTTTCTATTATTTCCATTTTTCCATTATTTTTACCAGTAGAATAGATGTTGAAAGACCCGAGAGAGCTTTGTGATACACCTGTGTATGTATGCACGATAATTACATCTTATCACTCACTCACACACACACACACACACACACGCGCGCTCACTCTCTCTCTCTCTACATATATATAATATAGGCCTACTGGGCTGGTGTAGTGGTTTTGTGTATAGTATAATTTTGTTTTCAAATTTTTTAAATTTAATTAAACACATATGGATTAAAATAAGGATTAAAATGTGGGGGTCATAAATTAAATCTCGGTTCAGCCGTTGAGCTGCTAATACGGTGGAACATACATATATATATATACACACCCGAAATACATTACACTCCTTTTTGAGCAGTCGTATAATAAGAGTATAAACCACGGTATTTTTTAAAAGTAAA